>NW_011481186.1:21666-22285 GCF_000754665.1 Bison bison bison | reverse complement strand
CGAGAGTCAACTGTATTTGCAAACTACATATCTGTTGCTGTTACTGCTAAGTTGCTTCAGTCGTGTCCGACTCTGTGTGACCCCATAGATGGCAGCCCACCAAGCTCTGCTGTCCTGGGATTCTCCAGGCAAGAACACTGGAGTGGGTTGCCATTTCCTTCTCCAATGCATGAAAGTGAAAAGTGAAAGTGAAGTCGCTCAGTCGTGTCCAAATCCTAGCAACCCCATGGACTGCAGCCTACCAGGCTCCTCCATCCATGGGATTTTCCAGGCAAGAGTACTGGAGTGGGGTGCCATTGCCTTCTCCAACATATCTGTTAAGGGGTTAATATCCAAAACGTATAGGAAATACCTACAACTCAATGGCATAAAAATAAAACCTGATTAAAAAAAGGACAAAGTATTTGAATAGACATTTCTCCACAGCAGATATACAAATGGCCAACATTTGTACAGGTAACATGAAAAGGTGCTCACCATCACTAATCATCAGGGAAATGCAAATCAAAGTCACAATGAGATACATGTGCATGTGTAAGTGTATGCCAAGGAAAGTGAGGCCCTCAGAAGTCCCTAATCTCTCACTTCTAACTGATCTTGAGGCTCAGCATAAGCGGGA
>NW_011481186.1:18339-21190 GCF_000754665.1 Bison bison bison | reverse complement strand
AACCCCCCACCTTAAAACCGAGAAAGTATGATCCATACACAGAAAAGAGAAACAGTTGATAGAAACTCTCCTGAGGAGTCACATTGGGCTTCTCAGAAAAAAAAAAAAAAACAACTTTAAATTGTTATTATAAGTTATTCAAACAAAGGAAACCACGTATAAAGAACTAAAGAATGTTTCAGAATATCTTACCAAATAGAGAATAAAAATAAAAGATAGAAATTATAATAAAGAATCAAATAGAAATTTTCAAGCAGTATAATAACTGAGATGAAAAATACACTAGAGGGGCTCAACAGGAGATGTGAATTGACAGCAGAATCATCAAACCTGAAGATATGTCAACTACATAATCTGAGGAAGCTCACTAAAGTTTAGGAGCAGAAAGAAAAAAGAGTAAAGAAAAAGACAATGCAGTCTTGGGAACCTATGGGAGACAAGCAAGCATACCAACACATGCATAATGGACTCTCAGAAGAAGAAGAAACAAAAAGAATATTTGAAGAGTTAATGGTCAAAAGCTTCCCCAAATTGATGAAAAACACTAATCCATACATCATGGAACTTCAACAGACTACAAGAAGGATGAATTCGAAGATACCTATGTGAAGTCTGTCCAAAGAGACACTTAAACAAGTAGTCAAACTGTCAAAAGTAGAAGATGAAGAACAGATCTTGAAAGCAGTAAGAAGAGGCTCACCATGGACAAGGGGTCCTGAGATTAATAGTTGACGTCTCAATAGAAATTAGAAGGGGCCAAAAGGCAGTTGAGATGATACATTTGATCTGCTAAAAGAAGAAGACTGCCAACCAAAAATTCAATGTCCAGGAAAAAACTATAATGTAAAACTAAAGGAGAAATTAAAACATCCCAAGATAAACAGAGTTTACTACAAGATGATCTGCCCTGTAAGAAAAACTACACAGAGTCTTTTAGACTGAAATAAATGGGCACTAAATAGTAACTCAAATTTACCCAAAGAAAGGACACTAGCAAAGTTGACTACATAGGTAAACATTAAAGACAGTATAAACGTTTTTATCCCTGTGCTCTTTTTTTTGTTGTTGTCCATCTGACTTAAAAGATAAAAGATAACCGCATAAAGCAATAATTATAAAACTCTGTTGGTAGGCTTAAAATTTAGAAAGATGTCATTTGTATGACAATAATAGTACAAAGGAGGAAGGACAGAACACAGGTAAATAAGAATGCAGTTTTTGAACATTATTGAAATTAAGTTGGCACTAATACAAACAAAATTATTCAAGCTCAGGTGTTAATTATAATCCCCAGGGCAAATTACTAAAAGAGTAACAAAAATAGTAAAAGAAGCAACAAGTTAATTAAGATGACACACTGTAAAAGCTGATTTAACATTAAGGAATAAATGGAGTAATAGAGTAACAAAAAGATACAGACATATCAAAAATAAATAGCAAAATGGCAGATGTAGAACCTACCTTATCAACAGACTCCACTTAAATGCATTAAATATAAATTAACACTCTACATAATTGGAAGCAGGGATTTAAGAAAAACATGCTCTAAATAACTATTTGCTGTCTATAAGAGACACTTTGGTTTTTTAAAAAGTTGAAAGTAAAATGACAGAAAAAGATACTCTATGCAAAAAAGAAAGTAAAGCAGAGTACAAGAAATTTGAGTCTTTTTTCCTTGGTAATTCTAGCTAAAGGACTGTGAATTCTATTGCCTTTTCCATTGAGCCAACTTTTGGTTTTCTTGATTTTCTCTATTTTTTATTCATTTTTCATTTATTTTTGCTCTAATCTTTCTTTCTTTCCTTAAGTTAGATATGGGTTTATTTGCCTTCTTTTTGTAGCTTTTTTCATTAAACTTCAATTTTTTTAGAGCTTCACAGCAAAATTGAGGGGAAGTTACAGAGATTTCCCACCTATTCCCCACACCCCACACATGCTTAGTCTCCCTCATTACCTCCCACCAGAGTGGGACATTTGTTACAACTGATGAGCCTACACTGACACATCATAATTACTCCAAGTCTATAGTTTACCATTTACTCTTGGTATCATATATCCAAAGGGTTTGGACAAATTTTTGTAGTTTCTTGAGGTGGAAGTTTTGGTTATAAATTTGAGGTTTTTCCTCTTTATTAATATTGGCATTTACAGCTTTAAAAAGCCCCTTGAGTACCTCTTCTACTGCATTCCTGAAGTTTTTGTATATTTTGTTTTCATTCATCTCAAAGTACTTTCTAATGTCCCTTGCAACTTCTTTTTGATCCTTGGTTATTTGGTAGAGTGTTAAATAATTTCCACATATTTGTAAATTTCCTCTGTCCATCTATTATTGATTTCTAATTTCATTTCACTGTAAACAGAAGTGGTGAGAGTGGACATCCTTGTCTTATTCTTGGTATTGGAAGGACAATTTCAATCTTTTCACCATTAACTATGATGTTAATTATTAAGACAAATAATGGCCAATAGATTTCTGACAAAAATGCAAAGACAAGTAAATGGAGAAAGAACACTCTTTTCAACAATTAGTACTGGATAATCAGATATTCATAAGCAAAAAAGTGAACCTTAACATAAACCTCACACCTTATATAAACATTAAGTCAAAGTGGATCATAGACTTAAATGTAAGATATACAATTATAAAACTGTTAGAAGAAAATAAAGGAATAAACCTTTTTCATAAAATCTAGTGTTTTTAGACATAATAAAGCACAATACATTAAAGAAAAAATGGATAAACTGGACTGTATCAAAATTTAAAATATTCGCTCTGAAGCAAAAAATCTGCATACAGAAAACTACAAAATTTTGCTAAAAGACATAAACAAATACAAAGACATTCTGTGTT
>NW_011481186.1:13860-17869 GCF_000754665.1 Bison bison bison | reverse complement strand
CAATGAAAACAATTTTGAAAAAGAAGAGCAAAGTTGGAGGTCTCATACTTTCTGATTTCAAAGTTTACAACAAATCTATAGTAGTTTAAAAAGTGTGGTACTAACATAAAGACAGACATGTATACCAATGGAATAGAATGGAGAGTCTGGAAATACACTCTTTCATTTACACTCAAATGATTTTCAGAGAGTGTGCCAAGACCATTCAATGAGGAAAGACAGTCATTTCAACAAGTAGTACTGGAAAAGCTGGATATCAAACATGCAAAAAATGAAGTTGGACCCCTTATATATGAAGTTAACTCAAAATGGATCAAAGACCTAAACATAAGAGCCAAAACTATAAAACTTTTTGAAGATAACATAGGAAAAACAGTTTATGACATCAGACTTGGCAAGATTTACTGGATATAACAACAAAAGCACAGGGAACAAAAAAATAGACAAACTGGACTTTATCAAAAATAAAAACTTTTGTTCATCAAAGGATACTATTGACAGAATAAGAAGGCAACCATAGAATAGGAGAAAATATTTGCAAATCATATATCTGAAAAGGGAGTAATATCCAGAATACATAAAGAACTCCTGCAACTTAACAACAAACAACCCATTTAAAAACGGGCAAAAGACATCCTTGTACATTGCTGGTATGAATTTAAAACAGTATAGTCTCTATGGCAAACAGTATGGTGGTTTCTCAAAAGATTAAACATAGAATTACCATATAATCCAGAAATTCCACTTAACATATTCAAAAGAATGAAAGCAGGGACCGGAACAGACTGTTGTACATCCAGATTCATAGCAGCATTATTCACAATAGCGAAAAGACAGACATTACATAAGTGTCCATTGACAGATGAATAGATTAACAAAATGTACTAGATACATACAATAAAATATTATTTAGCCTTAAAAAGGGAGGAAATCCTGATACATGCTACAATATGGATGCTAAGTGAAATAAGCCAGACACAAAAAGACAAAAACTATGATTCTGTTTACATGAGGTACCTAGAATATTCAAATTCAGAGAGAGAGAGAGCAGAATGGTGGTTGGTAGAAGGTAAGGCAAGGGGAGAATGGGGAGTTAGTGTTTAATGGGTACAGAGTTTCAGTTTGGGAAGATGAACAAGTTCTGGAGATGGATGGCGATGATGGCTGCAGAACAATGTGAATATACTTAATGCCACAGAACTGTACACTTAAAAAATAGTTAGAATGGTCAATTTTATGTTAGGTATATTTTACCACAATAAAAGAAAGTTTGCTCTGCAGAAGACACTGTTAAGAGAATGAAAAGACAAGCTGCACACTGGGATAAAATATTGTAAATCATATATCCAACAGAGAATTGTGTTTGACTATATAAAGAACTCTCAAAAGTCAACAGGAAAAAATAAACAACTAAATGAAAAACAGCAAAAGATTTGAACAGACACTTCAGCAAATAGGATATAAAGATGGCACATAAGCATATGAAAAGATGTTTAATATCATTAGCCATTAAGGAAATGCAAATTAAAACTACAATGAGATACCACTTCACAGCTATTAGAATAACTAAAATAAATACCAACAATACCAAATGCTGACAAAGATGTAGAGCAATTGGAACTCTCATACATTGCTGGTGAAAATGTAAAATGGTTCAGCCACTCTTGAAAATGGTTTGGCAGTTTCTTATAAAGTTAAACAAACACTTACCATATGACCCAGTAATCCCACTCCTAGATATTTACCTTAGAGAAATAAAAATTTCATGTTCACACAAAAGCCTGTACAAGAATATTCATATCAGTATTATTCATAATCACCATAACCTGGAAACAGCCCAAATGCACTTGATGGGTGAGTGGATAGACAAACTTTGGAACATTCATACAATGGAATGCTACTCAGCAAAAATGAACTACTGATACACACAACTTGGATGAATCTCAAAAGCACTACACTGCATGAAAGAAGTCACTCTCAAAAGATTACATTTTGTATGATTCTATTTGTATGACATTCTCTAAAACACAAAATCACAGTGATGGAAAATAGATCAGTGATTGATTGCCAGAGATTACGAGTGGAATTGGGAGTGACTTCAATGGATAGTATGAAGGAGTTTGAGGGTGATGGAGCTGTTCTCTATCCTGATTGTGGTGGTGATTACATGAATCTATGTGATTAACATGATTTACAATTCACAGAATTGTACACACACCTCCCCCCCAAATAAACAGGCAATTTTATTGTAAGTTCATTTCAAAAATAAAGTAAAATATTAGCTACTATATCATCATCAATAGTTATACTTTACTGATTAAAAATATTCAGGATTATGAAATAGGATCAAAAAGACATTAAGGTCATTTTATGTCTGGTACAATAACTTAAAAGGTATAGAGAAAAAAATCAACAACACTAAATGTTAAAGCTTTAAACTTCTAACTCCTCTTTAATATTCTGTATCAGGATTATATGCTCCCTGTGGATCATGTCCTACAAACATTGTCATATACTGAATATGAAATTAAATAAGAACTCAACTTAGAAGTCTGGGACCCTAGGTTACATTCCTAAATCTAACACTGTAAGAAAACTCTCGACTTGCCTTTTGTGCCTAATTTTATCTTCCTCTTCATTGAGGTCATGTACTTGTCTGCACTTGTCTTTTTGTGGTATGCTGTGAAGGTGTAAAGCAAGGAGTTTCAAAGATAGGAAACAGAACAGATTCATACACTACCCACCCACCCCAAATACCAGGTACTGCTTTAAGTGATTTACATGTATTACCTCTCTTAATCCTAACAACCCTACAATACAGCTACTATTAATATTCTCTTGAAGGAAATCAAGCACAGTATGGTAACTTGCCCCACATCTTTAGATAGTAAGTGGGGGAGCCAGGATGTTCCCAGCAGTCTGTCTCCACAGCCCATGTTCTTGATCAGCAAGCTATAATGTCTCTCCACAAAAGCTGTTTCTTCATTCCTTCCTTCACCACTGCTCTTCCATGTCTATGGTCTCTCTCTCTAACAAACCACTCATTCTATTGACTTTATTGTCTAAGCATAGAGGAGTCCTGATTCTATGGATCTAGTTCTGCCCTCTCCCTGGAGTTTCACTGCTACATTTCCATCAGCCTCCTCAATATCTGCACTGGATGATCCTGCAGTCTCAAAAATTTAACATGTTTAAAATCAAACTCATCATCTTTCATCAAAATTTTCCCATAAAGGCTTTCTTAATTTTGCCAACTGTTAAGTCACACAGCCTTGAAACACCTGGGATATCTTTGACACAGGATCTCCACTAACCTTCATTCTCAGTCAACAAGTTTTACCAATTGTTCTTTTGTAATGTCTCTTATAACCATAGCTACTTCTCTTTCCAATTTCTTTGTCATCATCCTAGTGCAGCTCTTCCTGAAGAAATGACCGTGATTACTCCTAAATTGTTTTCCCTGCTTCCAGTTCTCCCGCTCATGTATTTGATTTACTGGCCACCAGATTCATCAAGTTCAGACACTGCTTTTATTATGTTACTCCTGGTTCAAAGACCTTAACTATACCCAAGATGACTAACTGAATAACTAACTCCATGTAGATCTATACTACTTGCCAAATAAAGTCCAAAAATTTTAGCTATCTTTTTAACTTTGTCTCTCACAATACCTCCAAACATGACTTAGTTCATGACATCTGCTACAAGTGAAATGCCCCTCCCTCTCCTTCCTGAAGACTTGGTAGTATTAAAAGAACATTTAAATCTTATCTCCTCTGAGAGGCCATCTTTAGTCACATCAATGCACAGTGACCTTTCCCTTCTCTGAACTCCTACAGCACTTAACAACTGTATCTAGCCTTGTTACTAAATGCTGTGCACTTCTCTCTCCAACTAGATTCCAACTGGCACAAAGTCAAGAAGTCATTTCTTAAACTTCTGCATACCTTCCACAGCGCCTAGCAAAACTTCTCTGTTAAATCCACTCTTTCTGGCTAAGACACACATT
>NW_011481186.1:12203-13760 GCF_000754665.1 Bison bison bison | reverse complement strand
ATATTTTGTGCTAATTTATAGTTCCACCTCAGGACCCTTCACAATCTAGCCTCACCTACCTTTTCCAGTGTCATCTTCTGCCAGTCCTCACCATGTCCTACACGTCCTGCCACAATGAACTTTTCACTGTTCCCTAGACACACCAGGTTCTTTCACAATCTTGTTCCTACTCACCTACTATCCATAAACACCCTCTTCCCACTATTTACTGACAAATGCCTGTTGATCCATCAAGACTTGGTACAAGTACAAATATAAACTCCTGACTCCCCCAACTAGACTTAGATGCTCTATGTCTTAGGTCCCCTCAGCATCATTTACATCTCTACAATAGCAATTTCCAGGGTGTACTGCAACTAACTAGGTACATATTTGTCTTTCTCGTGGGACTATATATACATTCCTCAAGAGTAGCAATAGTTCATTTTTCCCCCACTCCCTCCACTAACTCTTCATAGTTAAGGCCCTGATGTTAAATCTTTCTGCCAGTGAAAGCGTATATCAAGTCAGTGGTGATCACATACCTTGGTAATAAAGAGCCTTGAGGAAAGAGTGACGATCAGCTCCCTGAAATAAAGAATTTTCTATTTCCATTTCTCGCCGGGTCAGCTGTTTGCTCTTTGCAAATCTCTGTGGCAGGCAAAGGATGCGCTGACGCTCTGAGATCCTTTCCTCAATATCTTGAAGACGGTTCTGTATTGCTTCAGGGGTTGCCCTAAGTCTCGCTCTCTGAAATTGGAGAAATGAGACGGCCTGAGATGGCGTATATCGCAGAGGACACACCCTGAAAGTGACAATCTGATGCCTTAAACAAGAATGAAAATGATCAGGGCGCCAAAATGGTCATTTATAGATATGTCAGCTAGGAAGTCAAGGAGCGGGAATTCCCTGGTGGTCCAGTGGTTAGGATTCTGTGCTTTTACTACTGAGGGTACAGGTTCAATCCCTGGTAGTGGAACTAAGATCCCATAAGCCACATGGTACAGCCAAAAATAAATAAAATTAAAAAAATAAAATCCTATTTGTTAAAAAAAAAAGTCAAGGAGCAGCATCTCTTTTACCAAGGTCCTTACCTTAAAAACCAAAGAAGATTTAGATACAAGCTCAGTGTTTTGAGAACTCAAAATGAGAATGTTCTCAGTATCAAATGAAGAAATTGTCCTTTTTATTCTCCAGAAAAAAAAATTGCCCCACTCACCTTTTCACCTGAAACATGGCTCTTCCAAATCAAGATTTCTGTTTCATTAAGCCCCAGTTCCCTGAGAGAAGCAGTCTCCTGGTCCTTCTCATGCAGTGTCTGGAACTGGGACAAAGTCATAGTCCCAGCTGCTTCCTTCCCAAAGGGCTTATACATAGTACCAGGAGCAAAGCTCTCTTTCTTAGATACACATCTGCAAAACAAGCAGGAAGAGAGTAAGAACATCTTCAAGCTACCACAATGCACAGAAATGGGGCATGCCATTAGAAGGCACAATGAAACTCAGGGGCAATTTCTCTCCTACATCCTATTTCTAGGTTAAAGCACTACTACAATGATATGGAATTCCACCAGTAGTC
>NW_011481186.1:10124-12103 GCF_000754665.1 Bison bison bison | reverse complement strand
AGGTACTGAGGATTTAACAGTAAAAAAGACAACAGTTTCTGCTTTGTGCAAGGAACTGTAGAAGAGAGGCAAGTAAGCAGGCAATAACACTACTGGATTATAAGTACTATGAATGTTAAAGGAAGACACAGGAATGGTACTCAGCCCAGACAGAGTAGGATATGGAAGGCTTCCTAGAAGAGACACAGAAGTAAAACCCTGACTAATCAGTAGAAATCTGTCAAGGAAAGGGGGGGTGAGAGAGAAGTCTTCCACCCAGACTTGAAGAGCTATCTGTCACCTGGAGCTGAGGGTCTATGATACTCTTTTTGCAAAATCAATACCTACTCCTCAATGGAGACAGAGGTATCCAGTTGATGCTGAAGGAGGCTTTTCAGCTGCCTCTCCCCTTCTGTTTCCAGCTCCTCCAGGACATGCTCATCACTCTTGACACAGCTATTTACCCTGGAATAGATACAAGGATATATACAGAAAGTAGAAGTGACACTGAATCTCAAAATATATTCTTTAGCTATATTATCTACCATTAGTGATCCCATTTGTTCAAAGATACTTCTCTATTTGTTGCCCTTTATCACTCATTCCACAGACATTAACTAAGTACCTGTTTATACACAATGAATGCACTCTGCTGGGTACTGATGGAGTCAAAGATACACAAGACACAGTCCCTCTCATTAAGAAGCCTGCAATTTATTTAGGGAAAAGTAATAGATATGGATGTGTTGTATACAGGTGCCTGGGGTGAGGGCAGAGCAGGAAGGAGGGAGGGAGGGAGAATGAAAAGCACAGGGAGAGACTGACAGAGAGAGGAGAGAGAAAGAAAGAAGAGAAGAACGATATAAAGAAGCATATGCCAAATCAGTAGGAGTTCACAGAAGAAATAACTGGGAGGCAAGGTAGTAAATGAAGACTTTGGAAAGGTAATTCTTACACTGGCATTTGAAGGACTCTGTGTGATGAAGGAAAGAACAGGGAGAGAGAGCATGAAGAGACAGAAGTATGTTCTGGGGGATAATAAGAAATTTAATTTATCTGGCATTCATGTAGGGCAACCTTGGGAGATCATGTTGGAGGGATAGTTAGACTGTGAATGGCCTTAAATACACCAACTAAGAGGTCTCAAACTTAATGGACAGGTATTAGAAGGCAATTTATTAGGCAGTTAAGTGACATGGTACAAGCGATGGTTTAGGAAAACGAATGTGGTTATAATAAGCCTTATGAATTAGTAAGAACAAAACCAGAAGAACTAGTTAGGAAACTATATAATTTATCAAACATGAGGTGATGAAAGTTCAAAGTGGAGTGCTAATAGTGACAATAGAAAGGAAGGCTTAAATGAGAAAGGCCTTTTGAACATAGGGGTAAGGAAGAAATGAAAAATAACCCCAAATTTCAAGCTGTGTAACTGAGCGATGGGACCAATGAACTAAAGAGGAAGTTCCAAATGGAGTAAATGGTTTGGGAAAGGGAAGTCATTCTTCTTTTAGCCATGTTGAGTCAACTAACTATTACAATTGAAATACCAGCATGAAGTATCAGGAATGCTTCAAAGACATACTGAGCCTGAGGTGACAGAAGGTGATATTGGCTAGAAGGAAAGTGAGAGAGAGAAGAAGTGTTGTATAGATGAGAGTCTGAGGCTGCGCATGGAAATCTTGAGTCATCTGTATTGTCAGGATCTGGAGCTGTGAGAGAGGAGATCTCCAAAAGATAGAGTATAGAAGCAAAGGTGAAGGGGATCATAACATTTTATAGCTTAAGCACTACTGTGTGGATATCTAGGTAATGCTAAATAATGAAAAACTCTGAGCATAAAGAAATAGCAGGACCATTTAAGTGTGCAAGAACAGATTTTAAAAGAAAAAAGCAAAGTGAGTTAACTCGATGAGGAAAATAAATACTAAATACATTTCTTAGCCCTTTACTATTGGGTTTATGATGAGACCTAGAAGATGTATCAGAGAAGGCAATGG
>NW_011481186.1:8911-10024 GCF_000754665.1 Bison bison bison | reverse complement strand
GGGAGCCTGGTGAGCTGCCATCTATGGGGTCGCACAGAGTTGGACACGACTGAAGTGACTTAGCAGCAACAGAAGATATATCTCTCATAGTTATAAAGAAAATTCCCACACTCTAGAAAGACTTATAACAACTTTAAGATCCATAGGCCCAGGGTTTTAAAAAATTCCTTTCAAGTATCTTAATATTTCCTTATTATTTAGAATTCTGAAAGTTCTTGCTAAATTTGAAGTTGCTTTGAAATGAATAAATCATAGCTAAATACATCAGCACACATAAATTTCAAAAAGAAATGTACAGTGAAAATAGTGCCAGAAAAATTCATACAATATGTGTCTATATAGAGCTGAAAATGGAATAACACTAGCGACATTTTGTTTAGATATAAATTCATATGTGGCAAAACTATTTAAAAAGAAAAAAAGCAAAGAACTGATTAAGGCAAAATACTGGATAGTGATCCTCTCAGGGAGGGAAGAGAAACACTCAGGAGCACACAAGCAGACTTCTGATACTGGTAATGTTCTATTGTAGTGAGGACGACTCTATTATTATTTTTTAACCTGTATATATTCATAATTTTGCATGTATGAGAGATATTATAAACAAAATTTTAAAGGCATTTTGAAGCAGGGAAAATCAGAAACTACTTTTTTAAGATGCAGAAACTAACGGTGCAGGACAGCATCATACCTGTAAGAATTTAAATGCACCGCCTTATTCCAGTGATTATTCTACTTGCAGAATGAATACAAAACTAATTTGATAAGGAGTCTTAAAAAAGGTTTCGTGTACCGTCAGTACTCGATTGCCAGCGCAGGCTTCCAACAAAGATCAGCCACGTTAAAGCTGCCATTTCCTGCAGAACCGGTAGGGGGAACTGCTCGCAGCGGTGCCTTTCTTTTCTTACAATAGATGGATACGGGTTTGTTACTTTGCTTCCAAATTTGTAGAAACAAAGTATCACTTGCTTACTTTCAGGTCTGAAAGTACTAAACAGTCTCTGAGCCCGAAAAAATCCGCTATAAACACAAACACTGCACATAAACGCGCCCACCTTGAGCCCATTTCTGAGGAGGGAGAGGAGGTCGGGCGGGACAGGAAGGATCTGGCCC
>NW_011481186.1:4223-5575 GCF_000754665.1 Bison bison bison | reverse complement strand
ACTCAGTCATGTCCGACTCTTTGCGACCCCATGGATTATACAGTCCACAGAATTCTCTAGGCCAGAATACTGGAGTGGGTAGGGTAGCCTTTCCCTTCTCCAGGGGAGCTTTCCAACCCAGGGATCGAATCCAGGTCTCCTGCATTGCAGGATTGGATTCTTTACCAGCTGAGCCACAGGGAAGCCCGAGAATACTGGAGTGGGTAGCCTATCCCTTCTCCAAGGGATCTTCCCAACCCAGGAATCGAACCGGGGTCTCATGCACTGCAGGCAGATTCTTTACCAACGGAGCTATCAGGGAAGCCACGTCTTTTAGATACATGTTAGAACCACAGTCAGAAGACTTAAAGACAAATTAGTCCAAGGCTCCAAACAGTACAGAGATCCACCAGTAAACTTACAGTGTAACTGCACTGATTTAGAAGTCACTTGCCATTCACTTGCCTCTTTTATGTCCTAGAAAAAAAAATATTAGACCTCTCAATGCAAAGTCAACAGGAAAACTATAGCCCCCTCTTATTTTACTGAGGAAGTTTTATAGTAAGCATGTACTGGTAGTGAAAAGATATAAAGGAACCACAAAACTTGAGAGAAGTGGAAACTAGTTTATTCCAGTTGAGAAAACTTTCATATGGTCCAACTCTATTATGTTGTAGACAAAAGATAATTCTCCAAATGAAAGTATCTGTCCAGTTAATCAAGCAGGGACAAGAATAAACCCAGTGTTTTCTTCTATATATTATGTTCTCTTTCCTGAATGTGAAACAATGTATTCACAGACTACAAGAGTTGAATTGCCAAAAAAATACAGAAAATCTCTTTATCTAGGGTACAGTAGTAATAATATTGTACTCAAACATTAAAGATTACTCAAGATTATACTCAAAAGCTGTATACCTACAGAAATCATCCATAAAATTAAATGGCCTCTGAATTTTCATATTCTATAACTTTGAGAGGTAATAAAAACTTATCTGATTAGAAGCTGCTACTTTGAGAAGTGTGGGTAGGAAAAAAAAGAGGCCATGTAAGTATTGATATTTGGCTTACTCATAAGGTGATGTAAATCGCTAATACTCATTTCAAAAATATTTTCTTTCCATAATATGTCTCCTTCAGGATGGTCATGTTCAGTCAGTACAACAGAAATTCAGCACAGTAATGACAAGCAACTAGCACTAGTCACTCAAAAACTTTTTAAGTAGTTTATTTTTCAGAGCATTGCCTTTATTTATGACTTAGGTAAAACACAAAACACAAGAAATCAGAAGCTAAGAACAAGGCTTTTTCTTGAAAAACAAATAAATACATAAACCCCACAAGTATTAAATAAAGGCAATGCTCTGAAAAAT
>NW_011481186.1:0-334 GCF_000754665.1 Bison bison bison | reverse complement strand
GGTAAAACTGCTTCCAGCTAGCTCCATTCTGTTTAGGGACAGACGTTTTCTTTACCTTACTTAGTCTACTTGCAAATATGTCAGATAAAGATTGCAAGATTTTCACAGAAATTTATGAAAATTAGCAATTTGGTCATTAAACACAAGCATAGCCTTCTACTGTAATTACTTTTAAGTTATACCTATAAATATTAGTTCAGTTCAGTTCAGTCACTCAGTTGTGTCTGACTCTTTGTGACTCCATGAATCGCAGCATGCCAGGCCTCCCTGTCCATCACCAACTCCCAGAGTTCACTCAAACTCACGTCCATCAAGTTGGTGATGCCATCCAGCC
>NW_011481185.1:5521-6422 GCF_000754665.1 Bison bison bison | reverse complement strand
GCCCCCTAACAGTGTATGCTGCCACCCCAACAGGCTCTGCCATCCCTGGGATTCTCAGACAAGAATACTGGAGTGGGTTGCCATTTCCTTCTCCAGTACATGAAAGTGAAATGTGAAAGTGAAGTTGCTCAGTCGCGTCCGACTCTCAGCGACCCGATGGACTGCAGCCCACCAGGCTCCTCCGTCCACGGGATTTTCCAGGCTAGAGTACTGGAGTGAAGTGCCATTGTCTTCTGTATAGACTTCACTCTAAGAATACAAAGGATATCTGAACTCTCATATGGTCTCCTGCCCGGTTCTGTGCTGACTTCCTTCTCCTGGAGGGCTGAGACTCCAGCCAGGGGCAGACCAGGGAAGGGACAGACTGTAACCAAGCAGGAGCCTCTGAGGCTTTCCCAGAATAAACCCCCAGCCAAGTCCTCTGCCTGCCTTTTGTCTGTAAAGAAAACTTTCACCAAAGAATAAATGTAGGAACTTAACTCCTGGTCTAGTGGTTAAGACTCCACCAGTCAAATTCAGGGGCTGAAGGTTGAATACTTGGTTGGG
Source organism: Bison bison bison (assembly GCF_000754665.1). NCBI lineage: Eukaryota > Metazoa > Chordata > Mammalia > Artiodactyla > Bovidae > Bison > Bison bison. Next base: position 5,876 of record NW_011481185.1, on the reverse strand, counting down.
GTACGAATATCCCACATGCCTTGCAGTGAGATTAGAAAAAAAAAAGAATAAATTTAACCAGAGAAGTGAGAAAATGTGGAAAGGAAAACAGTCACATAAGACTGATGAAAAAATGAGATCTAGTCTTAGCTGAATATATGTATGACTCAGCGTGTGTCTTTGTCTTTAGATAAAATTCCTGAGATTCATTTCTAAATGAGGTCCATTTAATTGACTTAAAGAAAAGTAAGCCCTTACAAATAAAGTATTTCTAAGGTTCACATAATCTGGGAAATGTTCAATATTAAGTCCGTATCTGGTACTGACCTCAGGTTAGGTTGTTCTTTAACTGTGTGTGAATTAATGCAGACATGAG
>NW_011481185.1:1152-1823 GCF_000754665.1 Bison bison bison | reverse complement strand
ATGGAACTTCTAGCGGCTATGGTTGCTGAATTCCTCACAGAGAAGGTAAGGAAATTCATAAATAATAAAGTAATGATACATGGAATGGAGCAAGTCCTAAAAGCCTTAAACTGGTTGGTTGCATACCTGATTAAAAGGATATTGATATTTGTACTACAGACGATAACATCTGGGACATACAACCAGTTATACCTGAATTGTTTAAAAAATAAGCTCATTGTGAAACTATTTGTTCTAGCTCTGTGAAGAATACCATTGGTAGCTTGATAGGGATTGCATTGAATCTATAAATTGCTTTGGGTAGTATACTCATTTTCACTATATTGATTCTTCCAATCCACGAACATGGTATATTTCTCCATCTATTAGTGTCCTCTTTGATTTCTTTCATCAGTGTTTTATAGTTTTCTATATGTAGGTCTTTAGTTTCTTTAGGTAGATATATTCCTAAGTATTTTATTCTTTCCGTTGCAATGGTGAATGGAATTGTTTCCTTAATTTCTCTTTCTGTTTTCTCATTATTAGTGTATAGGAATGCAAGGGATTTCTGTGTGTTGATTTTATATCCTGCAACTTTACTATAATCATTGGTTAGTTCTAGTAATTTTCTGGTGGAGTCTTTAGGGTTTTCTCTGTAGAGGATCATGTCATCTGCAAACAGTGAGAGTTTT
>NW_011481185.1:0-1052 GCF_000754665.1 Bison bison bison | reverse complement strand
AAACAAGGTACAAAAATGTCATGGTCTAAAGGTATTAAAATCATACACAGTCTATTCTCTTAACACTGTTGAATTAGTCAGAACTCAATATCAAAAGATATTTTAAAATAAGCAATACATTTTCAAGTGCAATGTGACATACACTATGGACTTTGACTTATACACTGAATCCTCCCCGAAGTTTTATGATTAGTCATCATGCTGGCAAACAAATGGGCGTGAACTAACCTCTTCCCTCAAGTGGCGCCCTGTTCCTGTCACACACTCACTGGCCAGTGACTTCATCCCGTGACTTCTGTCAGAGAAAACAAATTCTGGACGGGGACTGAAAGGAGCAGATGCACTTGCAGTTTTCCTCATGGCTTTACTTATTTCACTGAAGGAGCACAAGACCATGGAACTTCTAGCGGCTATGGTTGCTGAATTCCTCACAGAGAAGGTAAGGAAATTCATAAATAATAAAGTAATGATACATGGAACGGAGCAAGTCCTAAAAGCCTTAAACTGGTTGGTTGCATACCTGATTAAAAGGATATTGATATTTGTACTACAGACGATAACATCTGGGACATACAACCAGTTATACCTGAATTGTTTAAAAAATAAGCGCATGTACGTCTTTAAAAGCTTAAAACATCAACCAGCAAAAGTGACTGATTTAATTTCTATTTATATATCCGTTCGCTATCTATACTATCTTCAGAAAATCTTAAAGGACGTCATATACTATTGTATAAGAACAGGCATCATTGTGGGAAGTTTAAAACAGAGATTTAAGTTTCCTTGCTAATTATAAATACCAGTTGCACCTGCCTAACGAAGAGTGATTAGAAACTGAAGAAATGTCACTAACGTTATGATAACGAGTTTGGAAAAACACATCGGATTTGAATTAATATATTGGCTCCTAAATTGCCAATTCCGCAAACACTGGGAGAAAATTGGAAAGCAAACTTTGGCTGTTACCGTCTACATACCAACTCTGCCTTTCGGACAATAAATACACCTGACCCTGGAGAAATAAAACGGTAACTGTGGTCTCCTGCCTGCTC
>NW_011481184.1:13727-14468 GCF_000754665.1 Bison bison bison | reverse complement strand
CTCCTCCGTCTATGGGATTTTCCAGGCAAGAGTACTGGAGTGGGGTGCCATTGCCTTCTCCGTGGCCCCTTAATAACACATCACAAATTCTTGTCCTTACTGCACTCTCTGTGTTGCTGTGGTTAGTTGCTCAGTTGTGTCTGGCTCTCTGAGACCCCATGAACTGGAGCCCACCAGACTCCTCTGTCTATGTGATTCTTCAGGCAAGAATACTGGAGTGGGTTGCCATGCCCTCCTCCAGGGGATCTTCCCAACCCAGGGCTCAAACTCAGGTCTCCTGCACTGCAGGTGGATTCTTTACCATCTGAGCCACCAGGGAAACCCTACTAGACTTTCTACATGCCCCACATATCTCTCTTCACTTAACCCATAAACCTCTTGCCTTGTTCCTACAGTTACTGCCTGTGACTAAAACTCTTATCTGCAAGTATAAATAAAATAAAAATAACATGCATTCCTGAAAAGTAACTTTTAGGAAGTTAAAGTTGAAGAAAGTGAAGAAAACCACTAGACCATTCAGGCATGACTTAAATCAAATGTCTTATGACTATACAGTGGAAGTGAGAAATAGATTTAAGGGACTAGATCTGATACAAAGAGTGCGTGATGAACTATGGGTGGAGGTTTGTGACATTGTACAGGAGACAGGAACCAAGACCATCCTCAAGAAAAAGAAATGCAAAAAAAGCAAAATGACTGTCTGAGGAGGCCTGACAAATAGCTGTGAAAAGAAGGGAAGGG
>NW_011481184.1:8814-9942 GCF_000754665.1 Bison bison bison | reverse complement strand
ATGTTCCATCAGAGTGTCAGTGACCTTCCATATCACACACAGTGTTGTTAATATCATCTGAGCAGTCAGATAACCACATACCATGGGGTCCCCAATCAACAATTATATATGGTCCCCAATCAACAATTATATGATTAGCCACAAACATTAATTTTCTTGATTTGGTTTGACATTTGTCCCACCAAACAGGAGTATATGTAATGTTGTTATAAGTAAACCCTTTGAATAATGTTCTTTGTACTTTCCCTAATTCTTTCCCTAACTCTTTCCCTAAAGTCTCAGTAGTATAAACGTGGTTCACAGACAAAGAAAGGGCAGTAAATAGTCCTAAAATCCTTTTTGGGAGGCAGGGCGAAAGCCCAAGTTTGTTGGCTGACGTTTATGCTCAATACTGCTGGGCCCATGCACAAGGGAAGGATTTCATAGCCTAAAGAAATGTTAGTTTTTCTTCCTCCCCAGGGTGTGATGGCTCCTTCACGTTCTAGGGAGGGAGCATATGTATAGAGTCATTAATTGAAATGATTGGTCCACTCTCTGTCCATTCGACCACCTGTAATAGAGGGGGTTAGGTATTAATCGAGCTCGAGCGGGAGGAGGTACAGGCCAAAAGACTGAGCATTGCTAGGAGAATGTGTTCAGGACTCCGAAGCAATCCCTGTTGAGAGACCAAATTTTCAGGTCAATTAGTAAGAGTTTTTATTTGTCCCCAAGTGGGGAGATCATAGGGGTGATGCCACGGAGGGTGGTGCTTTCTGGAGATCTTCAGAGCGGACATAGCCCATATTCTTCTTCCTGGGGTTCTTGTTGTTTCATCTCCATTTTGAATGGTGGGGGCCCTCTTGGGTCGAATCTTCCAAAGAGGTTAAAAAAATTTAAAACAAATAAAACTGTATTAACAATAGTTATAGGTTTAGAAAATATCTTATGTTGGAATCTAGTAAAGTCTGCTTTAGATAAGGAAGACAGTAGTGTACCTGTGTATACCCCCTTTTTAATTTTTTTTAATTTGTAACTTTAGTGTGTGATGTGTTTGTTTGACTATGTCTTGTGCCTATGGATTATAAGGAATACCTGTAATATGTTTAATAGAAAAAGATTGCAAAAATTGTTTCAAGTGTCTAGAAATAT
>NW_011481184.1:4637-5347 GCF_000754665.1 Bison bison bison | reverse complement strand
AGGGGCCGACAGAGGATGAGATGGCTGGATGGCATCACTGACTCGATGGACATGAGTTTGAGTGAACTCTGGGAGTTAGTGATGGACAGGGAGGCTTGGTGTGCTATGATTCATGGGGTTGCAAAGAGTCAGACACGACTGAGCAACTGAACTGAACTGAATCTAGCTAAAAGCATATGTTTCATTAGGTCCCTGACCTTTAAATAAGTGATGAAGTAAAGTAGAAAAGTGATGGGGCTTTCCAGCCATTTTACCCATGTCTTAGTACTTACCGGCCTCAATAGGCCCTGAGGTCACTCCATCCGAATTTGCCTAGGTGTATCAAGCTCCTGTTCTGGGCACCACTTTTTGAGGTCCTTTAATGGACCAGAACCTGGTGGTGTGGAGTCGACTGATAAGAAAGTAAAGGAGAGAGAAAGAAGCTGATATTCCTTGGTTTGCACAGAAAGCCAATAAAGCCCCTGCACAGGGCTTGCTCTGTTCACCGAGGCCTCAGGTGCCCTCTCGATGGGGTGAAGCACAGAGTGCCTTCTTGACAGGGTCTTAGAAGCCTAGGCAGGAAAGTGAACACAGAGGACCTCTGTGTTCCAAAGAAATAGCCTGAGAGAGAGAGAGAGAGAGAGAGAGAGAGAGAGAAAGAAAGCAAGACATGGGGACCAAAGCTCTGATGGAGCAAAGGTGTTTTAATCAACATGGCATGGGCATATATA
>NW_011481184.1:0-466 GCF_000754665.1 Bison bison bison | reverse complement strand
CACCCCATGAAATTAAAAGACGCTTGCTCTTTGGAAGGAAAGCTATGACCAACCTAGACAGCATATTAAAAAGCAGAGACATTACTCTGCCAACCATGGTCCATTTAGTCAAAGCCATGGTTTTTCCAGTAGTCATGTATGGATGGGAGGGTTCAAATATAAAGAAAGCTGAACACCGAAGAATTGATGCTTTTGAACTGTGGTTTTAGAGGAGACTCTTGAGAGTCCCTTGGCCTGCAAGGAGATCCAACCTATCTATCCTAAAGGAAATTAGTCCTGAATATTCATTGGAAGGTCTGATGCTGAAGCTGAAACTCTAATACTTTGGCCACTTGATATGAAGAACTGACTCACTAGAAAAGACGCTGTTGCTGGGAAAGATTGGAGGAGGGAGAAGAAGGGGATGGCAGAGGATGATATGGTTGGATGGCATCACTGACTCGATGGACATGAGTCTGAGTAAGCT
>NW_011481183.1:9173-10192 GCF_000754665.1 Bison bison bison | reverse complement strand
TTTTATGTGAACTCTGCCTTGTTTCAGCTGTACTGCAGCAGATGGTTCTTATTTAGAATATTATATGCAAATATGTGGGTTGCTTTTTCGATACTAAATACGCCTACGAGATGAGTGGGATTTGGGTTTCCTTTTTTCTGAAGACGAATCCAAGTTCTAATTTTACAAAAGATTTTTTTATAAGCTGGAATTATCATGTATAATTTCTGGGATAATTAAAATTCTTGGCAGGGGTGCACAGGTCTGGAAAAAAAAAACTGACCATAAGCCCAGTGCGCTCAGATAGGTTCTCAGGATTCACCTTCCTCTGCATTTCTGGAGACAAGTTTCAGCTGTGTTCCACTGAATTCTTTTTTATTTTTTTAAAGATGTTTCTTTGACGTGGACCATTTTAAGGTCTTTACTGAATTGGTTGCAACGCTGCTTCTGTTTTCTTTTTTGGCCGCGAGGCACGTGGGATTTTAGCTTCCTGACCAGGGGTCGAACATGCACCCCCTGAATTGGAAGGTGAAGTCTTAACCACTGGTCCACCAGGGAAGTCCTTTCAACTGAGTTCTTTTTTCCCCCCCGTTATTTTTTTATGGGAGGATAATTGCTTTCCAGTATTGTGTTTGCCTCTGCCGTATATCCAGCAATCATGAACGGATGATAGATATGAGAGTCAGACCATAAAGAAGGCTGAGGGCTGAAGAATTGGTGCTTTTGAACAGTGGTGTTGGAGAAGACTCTTGAGACTGCAAGGAGATCCAGCCAGTCCATCCTAAAGGAGATCAGTCCAATGAATATTCATTGGAAGGACTGATGCTGAAGCTCCAATACTGTGGCCACATGATGTGAAGAGCTGACTCATTGGAAAAGACCCTGATGCTGGGAAAGATTGAAGGCGGGAGGAGAAGGGGACGACAGAGGATGAGATGGTTGGATGGCATCACCAGCTCAATGGACATGAGTTTGAGCAAACTCTGGGAGATGGTGACGGACAGGGAAGCCTGGCGTGCTGCAGTCCATGGGGTCTCACA
>NW_011481183.1:4281-5606 GCF_000754665.1 Bison bison bison | reverse complement strand
AGGGACTCTCAAGAGTCTTCTCCAACAGCACAGTTCAAAAGCATCAATTCTTCGGCACTCAGCCTTCTTTATGGACCAACTCTCACATCCGTACATGACTTTATGCATAAAAACCAAAGCTTTGACTAGACGGACCTTTGTCAGCCAGGTGATGTCTCTGCTTTTTAATACGCTATTTCTCGTGATCGTCAGCTGCTGCCACAAGAACACTCTGTAACAGATCAGCCTGGAACTCAGTGGCCAAAACACAACATTTCTTCATAGGAGATTTGTGGGGTAGCTGTAGTCCAGTTGGGCTCGGCTAGACCGAGGACCCTGAGCTTCAGATCTGAGCTGCAGGGAACAGGCTGTCCCAGGTCTGCATCATATGTCTGTTAAGCTCCTGCTTACCAGCATGCACCCAGGGCGTGTGCCAGGCTCTTTATATCTCCTTCCGGGACCCCTGATGAGGGGCAATAGCTACCCCCAAGGCAAGTTCTTCTCACGGTGATGTAGACTCACAATGGGGGCAAACCCAGGCATGCAGGTACATTTCAAGCTTCTGTTTGTGCTACCTCCACTGACATGCATGGGGCACACAAGTTACATGGCCAAGTGCCTGACCCCATGAGCGGGGGCATACGTGTGTGCCCCTCTGAGGGGTTGATTGGTCCCCGCCCGCACCCCCCGAAACGTTCATGTCTGACACCCTGGAACCAGCAATGGGAGCTCAGTTGCAGAGTGTCTGCAGAGGTGATGGAGTGAAGGGTCTGAGATGAGGTCCTCCTGGATGGGGGTGGCCCTAAACCCAAAGACAGGGTCCTTATGAGACACAGAAGAGGAGAGATATGGACGCAGAGGAGAAGCCACGTGGAAACAGAGGCAGAGACGGGAGGGAGGCGGCCACCAGCCCAGGGACAGACGCCTGGAGCCTGCAGAAGCCGGAAGAGGCAGGAAGGACACTCCCCTGGAGCCTCTGCAGGGAGCTCAACCCTGGGACCCCTGGACCTCAGACGTCTGGTCTCCAGGGCTGGGGGAGGATGGATTTCCTCTTCCTACAAATGACCACTGTGTCAGTGGTCACAGACACCCTGGGAAGCACCTAACAGAGCTCTTGAAAAATTTACACCAACGAGGCAAACCACGTCACCAGCAACAGTATGATTATTTCTTCGGAAGGACTCGCCTTAGGCTGCTGTTTTTAACACATGCCGTGGAGGTGGCAATGAAGACACGGCTGGGGTTCATGTCCACAGCGATGCCCTTGGCCTGTAGTCGCCTCAGGGGGAGGGTCTCCAGCGTTACCTATTGGGCCTGATCTTAGTTCCATAGAAGTTCGCTCTGAA
>NW_011481183.1:0-484 GCF_000754665.1 Bison bison bison | reverse complement strand
ACAGCAGGCGGATTCTTCACCAACTGAGCCAGCAGGGAAGCCCCCAGAAAAGCAGCATAACATGACATAAACCCAAGGGCCGTCTCGACCAGGTCAATCCACTCTCGGTTTGGCCTTAGTTGAGTCCAATGTGTGGAGAGACGCAGGGGTGTCCTGGGGAAGGGACTCAGGCCTGAAGGGATCCAGCTGACCAGTCTCTAGCTGTCCAGCATGTAGACTCAAAGGCACTGGGCTTCATCACTCTTTCCAAGGTGATGGTTCTCATCATCTTGCATAGACATGGAGCGCCACATTGGAAATCTCTGCTCGAGAAGAGGGGACAGCAAATGGTAAATGGTGACCTCAGAGACCTCAACAGAGGGTCATTAAACAGAAACCAGGCACTCTCGTGGTAATATCTGAAGTCACATTATATTGGGTCAGAGCACAGACTGAGGGTGATGTCCACAGCATAGTGCTTGGGCGATTCTGACTTCAGAGTAAC
>NW_011481182.1:5284-5605 GCF_000754665.1 Bison bison bison | reverse complement strand
CGTGTGTGTGTGTTTGCTGTTCTCAGGTTTGTGCTCTGGCGACTGTGAAACTGGTTTGTGTGTGTGTGTGTGCCGTTCTCAGGTCTGTGCCTTGGCGATTTTGCAACCAGTTTATGTGTATGTGTATGTGTGTGTGTGAACGTGTGTGTGTGATGTTCTCAGGCTTCTGCCCTGGGGACTGTGAAACCGGTTTATCTATGTGTGTGTGCTATTCTCAGCCCTGTGCCCTGGGGACTCTGAAACTGGTTTGTGTTCATGTGTGTGTGTTTGTGTGTGCTGTTCTCAGGCTTGTGCCCTGGTGACTGTGAAACTGGTTTGCTT
>NW_011481182.1:0-1295 GCF_000754665.1 Bison bison bison | reverse complement strand
CAGGTCTGTGCCTTGGCGATTTTGCAACCAGTTTATGTGTATGTGTATGTGTGTGTGTGAACGTGTGTGTGTGATGTTCTCAGGCTTCTGCCCTGGGGACTGTGAAACCGGTTTATCTATGTGTGTGTGCTATTCTCAGCCCTGTGCCCTGGGGACTCTGAAACTGGTTTGTGTTCATGTGTGTGTGTTTGTGTGTGCTGTTCTCAGGCTTGTGCCCTGGTGACTGTGAAACTGGTTTGCTTCTGTGTGTGTGTGTGTTGGTGTTCTCAGCATGGTGCCCTGGCGACTGTGAAACCGGTATGTGTATGTTTGTGTGTGTGTGAGTGTGTGCCGATCTCAGGCCTGTGCCGTGGCAACTGTGCAACACATTGGTGTGCGTGTGTGTGTGTGTGTGTGTGTGCTGTTCTCAGCCCTGTGCCCTGTCGAATCTGAAACCGGTTTGTTCTGTGTGTTTGTGTGTGTCTGTGTGTGTGTACCATGCTTAGCCCTGTGCCCTGGCAACTGTACAACCGGTTTGTGTGTGTTTGTTTCTGTGTGTTTGCTGTTCTCAGCCCTGTGCCTGGCGACTGTGAAACCTGTTTATGTGTTTGTGTGTGTGTGTGTGTGATGCTTTTCTCAGCATGGTGTCCTGGCGACTGTGAAACCGGTTTGTTTATGTTTGTGTGTGTGTGTGTGTGTGTGTCAGTGTGTGTGTGCCGTTCTGAGTCCTGTGCCCTGGCAACTCTGCTACCGGTTTGTGTGTGTGTGTGAGTGTGTGTCGTTCTCAGGCCTGTGCCCTGGCAACTGTGCAACAAGTTTGGGTGTCTTTCTGTGCATTCTCAGCCCTGTGCCCTGGAGACTGTACAACCGTTTTGTGTGTTTGGTGCGTGTGTCTGTGTGTGCTATTCTCAGATCTGTGCCCTGGCAACTGTGCAACAGGTTTGTGTGTGTGTGTGTGTGTGTGCTGTTCTCAGCCCTGTGCCCTGGCTACAGTGCATCCAGATTGTGCCTATGTGTGTGTGTGGGTGGGTGTGTGTGTGCCATTCTTAGCCCTGTGCCCTGCCCACAGTGTAACCGGTTAGTTCGCATGTGTGTGTGTAAGTGTTTGTGTGTGCCATTCTCAGCCTTGTGCCCTGGCGACTGTAACACCCGTTTGTTTGTGTGTGTGTGTGTGCTGTTCTCAGCCCTGTGCGCTGGCACCTTTGCAACCGGTTTATGTGTGTGTATATGTATGGGAGTTCTGATCTCAGCCCTGTGCTCTGGCATCTGTGCAATCAGTTTGTGTGTGTGTGTTTGTGTGTGTGTGTGTGTGTGTG
>NW_011481181.1:7509-7665 GCF_000754665.1 Bison bison bison | reverse complement strand
TGAAACCGGTTTGTGTTTATGTGTGTGTGTGTGTGTGTGTGTGTGCCGTTTTCAGCCCTGTGCCCTGGCAACAATGCAACTAGTTAGTTCATGTGTGTGTGTGTATGTGTGTGTGTGTGTGCATCGTTCTGATCCCTGTGCCCTGGAGACTGTGCA
>NW_011481181.1:4530-5237 GCF_000754665.1 Bison bison bison | reverse complement strand
GTGTGTGTGTGTGTGTGTGTGTGTGTGTTTGAGCTGTTCTGAGCCCTGTGCCTTGGCTACAGTGCAACAGGTTTATGTGTATGTGTGTGTGTGTTTGTGTGTGTTTGTGCCTATCTCAGCCCTGTGCCCTGGCGACAGTGCAATGGTTTGTTCGTGGGTGTGTGTGTGTGTATTTGTGTGTGCCATTCACAGCCCTGTGTCCTGACGACTGTGCAAGCAGTTTGTTTGTGTATGTTTCTGTGTGTGTACGTGTGTGTGTATGTGCTGTTCTCAGCCCTGTTCCTGGCAACTGTGAAACTGGTTTGTATGTGTGTGGGTGTTTGTGTCTGCCATTCACAGCCCTGTGCCCTGGCGACTGTACAAGCAGTTTGTGTGTATGTGTCTGTGTGTGTATGTGTCTCTGTGTGAATCTGTCTGTGTGTGTATATACTGTTCTTAGCCCTGTGCCCTGGCGACTGAGAAACCGGTGTGTGTGTGTGTGTGTGTGTGTGTGTGTGTGTGTGTGCTTTTCTCAGCCCTTTGCCCTGGCGACTGTGCAACCTGTTTGTGTGTGTATCTCTGTGTATGTGTCCTGTTCTAAGACCTGTAACCTGGTGACTGTGCAACAGGTTTGTGTGTATTTTTGTGTGTGTGTGTGCCATTTTCAGCCCCGTGCCCTGGCGACTATGAAACCAGTTTGTGTATGTGTGTGTCTGTGTCTGTGCTAT
>NW_011481181.1:0-560 GCF_000754665.1 Bison bison bison | reverse complement strand
GCTGCAAAGAATCTGGGTTTGTGGTGTGTGTGTGTGTGTGTGTGTGTGTGTTTGAGCTGTTCTGAGCCCTGTGCCTTGGCTACAGTGCAACCGGTTTATGTGTTTGTGTATGTGTGTGTGTGTGAATCTCTGTGTGTGCTGTTCTCAATCCTGTGCCCTGGAAACAGTGCAACAGATTTGTGTGTGTTTTTGTGTGTGTGTGTGTGTGTGTGCCATTCTGAGCCCTGTTTCCTGTCGACTGTGAAACCGGTTTGTGTTTATGTGTGTGTGTATGTCTGTGTGTCTGTGGTTCTCATCCTTGTCCCTTGGCGACTCTGCAACCGGTTGGTGTGTATGTGAGTGTGTGTGTGTGTGTGTGCATGTGCTGTTTTAAGCCCTGTGCCCTGGCGAATGTGCACCGGTTTGTTTGTGTGTGTGTGTGTGTGTGTCTGTGTGCTGTTCTCAACACTGTGCTCTGATGACTGTGAAACCATTTTGTGTGTGTATGTGTGTGTGTGTGTGTGTGTGTGTGTGTGCCGTCTTGAGCCCTGAGCCCTGGCAACAAAGCAACTAGTTTGTTC
>NW_011481180.1:10218-10988 GCF_000754665.1 Bison bison bison | reverse complement strand
GCTGCAGTGCCAGCAGGCGGGCAGGCAGCCCCTGCGCCCCCAGGACCCCGGCTCCAGAGAGGGCATCGCCCCCAGAGGCCCCCACCCCTGAGAGGCCAAACCCAGACCAAACTCATCATGCTGAGCCCCATCCACTCACACGCAACATGGACATTACGGCAAATGCTTCAGGCAAACACACAGAGTCCACTTCTGTGTTAAATACTCAAACGAGGTTCTTGGACCAAATTTGACCCCAAGATCAGAGCAAACCACGCTAACTTCATGGACCTCCTCCCAGCTTCCCTGGTGGCTCAAGAACCTGCCTGCAGTGCAGGAGACCTGGGTTCAGTCCCTGGGTCGGAAAGATCCCCTGGAGGAGGGGCTGGCAACCCACTCCAGTATTCTTGCCTGGAGAACCCCATGGACAGAAGAGCCTGGTGGGCTACAGTCCATGGCGTCACAGAGAGTCAGACATGACTGAGCGACTCACGCTTTCACTTCCTCCCAACCCAGACAGCCTACCCTGCCGCCCACCTGCCCTGGGAAACTTGAGTTTGGGGGTGCTGGTTGGCTGGGGGTGGGGAAACCAGGAAAAACACTCTCCTGAGAAACCACCAGCCCCAGCGCTGCCCCTGTCCAGGCTCCGGCCCCGGGGGGCGTCCTGAGGGGCTCCTGAGACGCTGGTAGGTGGGATGCACTGTGCACCTTGGTCTCTGTGATGAGCACCCCCCAACACACACACACTCCCCTCACACACACCACACGTACACACACACACACACACACAC
>NW_011481180.1:9700-10118 GCF_000754665.1 Bison bison bison | reverse complement strand
CACCAGACGCAAACACGACACACACTCACACACACACATACCACACACACACCCCACACATACACCACACACACATACCAGATACACACACCACACACACTCACACACACACAGGATGCACACACCACATACACTCACACACACACACACACACCACACACAAACACCAGACGCACACACCACACACACACACCACACACACATACCACAAACACACACACAGCCCCCACAGACACACACACACGACACGCACTCACACACACTCACACACTGGCTGCTGTGACCGGCAGCTGGTTTAACTCAAGGTGGGAGGGACACAGGGCACACAGAATGCGTGTAAGGTGGCAGACTGGCCACACCCCAGCCCGCCCAGCCATCACACAGACCCAGAGGGCAGCAGCCAGTCCTGTGGCAGGGG
>NW_011481180.1:4257-6380 GCF_000754665.1 Bison bison bison | reverse complement strand
GCATCACTGATTCCATGGACGTGAGTCTGAGTGAACTCTGGGAGGTGGTGATGGACAGGGAGGCCTGGCGTGCTGCGACTCATGGGGTCGCAAAGAGTCGGCCACGACTGAGCGACTGAACTGAACTGAAGTGACACTGTGGACACTCAGTCCCTCGGTCACGAAGGCCACATTCCGGAGACAGTGGACACACGGCCAGTGGCTGCCTTGCTGGGCTCTGTCCACGCGGGCAAGGACGTCCATCATGGTGGAAAGTTCTCACGGGCAGAGCTGGGCTTGCGGTGACAGGTCAGGACTCTGTGGGCCCAGAGCTGACGGTCCGGACGCTGCGCTGGCTGGTTTCTGCTGGAGGCCCCGAGGGGTCGGCCCAGGCCTCTCCCAGCTCCTGGCAGCACCTTTGAGGCTGCCCGTCACATGGAGCAGCCCCGACCCCCACTTCCATCATCATGGGGCCCTCCCCTCCGGCCTGTGTCCACGCTTCCCTATTCTTTGAAGGCCGTCGGATTCTGGGCCACCACATGCCAGGGCGGCCTCGACCTAACTGATGATGTCTGCAAAGTCCTATTTCCAAATAAGGCTGCAGTCACTGGTCCCACGTGGACGGGGATCCTGGGAAGACATTCCTCAGCCCACAGGCCTGCAGCTCCTGCTGCCCCGGGCCCCCGCGGTGTTCTACAGACTACCCATCTCTCTCCACCTTGGGCCGTAAGCCCCGGCCAGCACCTGCCCGCCACCCTGCAACCCAGAGCCCGGCCCACAGTGAGGGCCGAGTGAGTGAGTGAGGACACAGGGCCATATGGGCCCATCCCAAGCCTCTGGAGGCCTCGGCCACAGAGCTCCCCCCAGGCAAGAAAGGTGCAAATTCAGGGAGATGGCCTGGGTCAGAGGCCTGGCTCTGCTGGGTGTGCAGGTCACCATTCCCCAACCAGAGGCCCGTGTCCCCGTCTCTGCAGGCGGGAGGGGAGGCTCCCATCCAGGCTGACCTGGGGGGCAGGCAAGTGGACAGGCAGGGTCACCAAGATGGCCCTGGGCAAGGGACGGGTGTCAGAGGAGGGCTGTCAGGGGCCTTGTCCAGCAGACCCCCATGGAGCCCCTCCATGGAGCGTCACGCCCAGCACAGTGGATGCACCCGCCACCCCTCCAGCCGGGGTCACTGGGGCTGGGAGCGGCGGGAGCGCATGGAGGAGGCGGAGCGCATGGAGGAGGCGACTAACTGCCCAGGACGCTGCCAGCAGGCGGTGCCCGGAGCAGGTGCTGGGCGCCTCCGTGGCCCCCCAGGCCAGAGGGAAGGAGGAGAGGGCTGGGGGTGAATCTCTTCTGGCAGCCCCTAGGGGTTCCTGGGCAGCTCGAGTTTCTAAGGAGCATAAACTTCTTACGAGTTAAGAGCACGACTCCGATGACTGAAGACATAAAAATAGCTCTGCTTACTCAGTCCCATCTCAGAGTTCTGTGGGAAAGCGTCCGGCAGCCGGAGGGCTGACCCTAGGGCCCCGTGCTCACCCGGGGCTCTTGCAGCACATGGAGGAAGCATGGGAGGCTCTCCGGGGGTGGGGGTCCTGCACTGGCCTTGGTGACAGGGAGGAGCCCCACTGAAGGGCACCGGCCAGCCTGGGGCTCACGTCTGGCCATGCTTCTCTGGCCCCTCATTCGTCACTGCCTCTCCTAAAACTGCCTTTTCTCTGCCCAAGGAGCAATCTTTTGATTCCCTCTTAACGCTAAGAAGGGAAATTTTAGTACACAAGTAACCAGTTAGGATGTTTGCCTGCAAGTACAGAAGAACCAGCTTGAAGCGGCTTTAAAATATATCATGTCATATGACAGGAACGTTCAAGTTAGTGCACAGAGGTGGCGTGACATCACGGGACCCAGGGTCCCTCCTCTCTGCTCTGCCATCCTCGCTTGGCCTCAGTCCTCGGGATTGGCTCTCGTGGTTGCAAGACGACTGCCATAGCTCAGGATGTCACACTCTCATCCGCCAGCCTCTGAAGACACACCCGCTTGTGGCCGGTGCTTAAAGAGCCAAGAGGATGCTCCCAGGAATCCTCAGCAGCCTTCTCTAAAGTTCATTGCCAAGATTGTTACAGAAGGGTTCTTTTTTCTTATGCTAAACTGAACAATTATTC
>NW_011481180.1:0-1379 GCF_000754665.1 Bison bison bison | reverse complement strand
AAGTCTGTCCAGGCGGAGGGGCCACCACAGGTCCTTTTGCCCGGCAGCCCCTCCCGCCGCCCCACACGGCCCATGCCCTCCACATACAGCAGCCCCCTAAGCCGCGGACAGAGCACACCCTGAGGGTTCCAACCCAGCCTGGCTCAGGTTCAGACCTTGACTCTGCCAATTACCGGATGTGAGGCACGTTCCAGACGGAACCCTCCTGTAAAACAGCTTGCTGGAGGCCCTTATCCTAGGGCAGCTATGAGGATTAAAATATAAATCATCTCTCCCAGCGTCAGGATCCTGCAACACAGCCACTGCTTCATTTTCCCTGCAGGCCCCCACTTCAGTCCACGATTGTGAGTGTGTGTGTGTGTGTGTGTGTGTGTGTGTGTGTGTGAGCAATGCCTGACTCTTCCCCTAATGATCAGCTCCACAAAGGCAAATATCCCTGGTGCCCAGCACAGTGACAGGCCCTGGTAGATGCTGAAGAAATATCTATTGGATGGATGGATGGGTGGGTGGTGTTTAGAAGAATAAATGGGTGGGTGGACGTATGGATACGTGGGTGGATGAGTGGATACGTGGGTGGACGGTGTTGAGGAGAATCAATGGACGGGCGGGTGAGGACACGTGGATTGATCAATGGATTAACTGTGGCCGAGGCCGGTGCTCTCCCCCTTGCTGTGGAACTCGAGCTGACCCGGGAGCCTAGGTGCAGAGCAGGGCTGCAGGGAGAGTGTCTTGGGTCTCCCAAGGGCCGTCCCGCCTCTTCCTGCCCTGTGCCCACTGCTCAGGGGAGGAACACGGGGCACAGGTGTCGGCCCGCAGGGGGCTGGGAGAGTCAGGTGCCCAGTGTAGGGGTGGCCCTGCACCCACTGTATGCTCAGCATCGAGGGTGAGAGCTGGCCGCTCCGTGCAAGGCTTCCTTGTTGACCCCTGCCAGGCCTGCTCAGCGCCTCCCCCAAGTGCCCCCCAGACTGCCTAGCGGCCAGTGCAGATGGAGTCACTGTCCGCTTTTCTCTGAGAAATCCATTTACTGTCTGCATTGCCTGGGAAGTTATCATCTCGAGACTGCAGCTTCCTAAGGCGTTGCCATGGAGACGAATTTTCTGTCATAAATAAAAGTATTCTGGGGTCAGGAGATCTCAAGCATAACTAGGACAGATTTTGAGGGGAAAACGCCAGAATTTTTTAAACACGAGACGATGATTGGGCTGCTTTTTTCCAGAGGGTGTTTCTCAGGCTGTTATGAATTTGGACAGGAGCCCAGCACCTCGGGAAGCGGGTCTGTCCCCCCATGGTCCCCCCTTCCCCGGTCAGTGCCGGGCCCCCAGCGGCCACGTGCTGCTGGGGGAGGTCGGGGCTCCGAGATGGGGGGTTCCGGGGGCCCC
>NW_011481179.1:20782-21687 GCF_000754665.1 Bison bison bison | reverse complement strand
TGCCATCGCCTTCTCCAATGGAAGGGGCTAGATAGTTCAAATTCAAAATACATTGAAAAGCCCAAAGAAAATATGTCTTATAGTTTTCTCATCTGAAAGCATCTAAAAAGTGACAGTAAACTTTTTGTCAGGCCCAAATTCTCCTATTACTGATGTCAAGGGTATAAAACATCTTTCCAGTTTCCTGAGACCATCAGTGGCGTCTGCTTAGGGGTTAGATTTAAAGGTTTCTGGGAAGCTCATTGCTTAAAAATATGATACGAGGGTCTCCTGATTGCTGGAGTTGAACTGGCTGCTTTGGCTGGCTAAGTTCTATTCTCTTTCTTTCCTATCTCTCTGTGACAACGAGTGATGGAGTGGAAAGAGTGCTGGACTTGGGTTTGTGCCTTAGTGGAATCTACTTGACCTCTTTAAACTTCACTTTCCTTAATCTGTACGATGAAGGGAATAACTACTTACCTCATAAGTTTGTTTGAGGACGAAATGAGATAATGCATATATAAAGCACCTCGCACAATGTCTGGCATACTGTCAACTCTCAATACACAGTAGTTGTTATTAGCTTTAGTGAGGCCGCACAGTGGGGGCCTGGCGCTGTCTGATAGTGCTGGGCACTGGGAGGCAAGACTAGCTCCATGGAGAGAAACAGAAAATAGGAAGAGAGGCGAAAGGGCTAGCTTCCCTGATGACCAGCCCTGAGCCCAGGAAACAGGTTTAAAAGAAAAGGTTGCCACGGTCTTCTCTGTAAGTGTGTCCAGAGCAAACCATCTTCCCTCTCGCTCGCTCTCAGAGCACACTGGAACATCTGCCAAACCTGCTGTTTTCCCCAACTCGGCCATTTTCCATTAGTTTGACTCATAGAAATCAGAGCTGACATTTTGAGGGGTTAGCAAGGCCAAGAGCTT
>NW_011481179.1:15276-17309 GCF_000754665.1 Bison bison bison | reverse complement strand
GGCTCTCTTCTTTCATTTCATACCTAGGGTCTCCCTTCCAGTCCTTTTACAGTTTGACTCCTGGGCTTGACCTCAGGTTAGACAAAAGTTTCCTTTGCAAAGACTATTTTTTTCTCCCAGAGTCTGCTGCTCTCAGCAGAGCTTGTTTTTTGAAGAGTTGTGATTAAAGATAGAGGCTGGTTCTCTTCCTCCTCTGGACTCTGAGGAAGCTGGTCTCCCCCACAGGGCCACACTTGGGACATCTCTTCCTGGCCAGCCCCCCATTCCCTGCAGCCATTACATCAGTTATCTGAGTCAGGCAGCTAGCCTTTGTTTGGCTTGGCAGGCCCCTGACTAACTTAGGCAAAGATATTTAGGAAAATGTTAGAAAAAAAGACTTGACTATAGACCTTCAGGAATGAGCTTATGACAGGTAAGCCTGTCCATCTTTCTTTTATTTTACTACTTTCTTCACAAAGCCAGCATCACCCTGTCTATGGGATTCTTTGTTTTTCCTGCTCTAATTAGGCATGTTCATAATCAGTCACTGAGTTAATTCACAGATTTTTCCTTCAGAACCCACATTGTGCTAAGCTCTGTATGGCAGACAGGAAGTAGAATGTGGGACTGTATCTTCAGAGAAAATATCTCTCTCCACTGCACCCCCCCCCACCCCACCGCCTCCACAACACCACACACAGAGAGAAAACATTGAGTTCCCAAGATGAGGTGGCAGAAGGTTAAGGTCAAAATTATTGTTGGGGAGGAGCAATCAGTATCAACACAATTTGGGAAAGGAAGAATGAGATCCAGGAGGGGAAATGGTCCAGCAAGTCTTCCAGTAAGAAGTGGCTGTGAGCTGCATTTGGAAAGTGTATTTAGATAAGTTTTATCATCTTATCACCTTTGAGTGAAAAATCTCAAATAATTTCTCCAGAATCATAGCCTGGCATAGGTCCTGCCTTTCCCCTCCAACACCAACTCTTAATGTTCTGCTACATAAGCTTCCTCACCCATCCCCATTTACTTCTGGTCTCTTGAGCATCCCCACTCATTAATGCCTTGCTTTTCTTTATGCTCCTCCACTCCTTTTCACCCCTCCAGTTCTCCAATGTTATCTGTTCCTCACCAAGTTCAAAATCACTTCACCCTGGACCCCTCCCTGCCAACATACATCCAGTTATGTCTCCCTCTCTTGAACTTCTTCAACAGATAAGGCATGTCTCTCTCATTTGATACACCACGTACAATCATGTTCTGTAATAGTTAATGATGGGATGTTATACAATGCAACAAAAGAGGTTCTAAGAGGGAAGGCAATAGCAATAAATGCCTACATTACAAAAAGAGAAGAAGCTCAAATAAACAATTAACTTTACACCTCAAGGAACTAAGAAAAGAACAAACTCAGTGCAAAGTTAGTTGCTGTTCAGTTGCTCTGTCGTGTCCAACTATTTGTGACCCCATGGACTGCAGCACACGAGGCTTTGCTGTCCTTCACCACCTTCCAGAGCTTGCTCAAACTCATGTCTGTAGATTCAGTGATGCCATCCAACCATTTCATCCTCTGCCATCCCCAAAGTTACTAGAAGGAAGCTAATAATAAAGATCAGAGCAGAAATAAATGAAATAGAAACTAAAAGGACTATATGAAAGATCTATGAAACTAAGAGCTGGCTTTTTGAAAAGATAAACAAAACAACAAAACTATAGTTAGATTTACCAAGACTAAATCACGAAGAAATAGAAAATCTGAACAAATTACTAGTAAGGACATTGAATCAATAATCAAACAGATCCCAATAAAGATAGGGACCAGACGGTGTCATGGGTGAATTCCACCAAACATTTAAAGAAGAATTAATACCAATTCTTCTCAAACTCTTAAAAAGAAGAGAATGCTTCTAAACTCATCTTATGAAGCTGGCATTACTTTGATATCAAAATCAGACAAAAACGCCACAAGAGAAGAAAAATATAGGTCAACATCCTTAATGAACACAGATGCAAAAATTCTCAACAAAATATTAGCAAACTGGATTCAACAATACATT
>NW_011481179.1:12588-14001 GCF_000754665.1 Bison bison bison | reverse complement strand
AATGAGCAGCAAAACTGAATAGACATCTTCCCAAAGAAGACAGATAAACCAACAGATACATGAAAAGGTGTTCAACATCACTAATCATCAGGGAAATGCAAATCAAAGCTATTATGAGGTACCACCTCATACTTCTTAGAAAAGCTATCATCAAAAAGACAAGAGATAAGTATTGGTGAGAATGTGGACAAAAGGGAACACTTGTTCACTGTTGCTGGGAATATAAATTGGTACAGGTACTATAAAAATGGTATGGTGGTTCCTCAAAAACTTATAAATGGAATTACCATATGATTCAGCAATCCCACTTCTGGGTATATATCCAAGGAAATGAAAACAGGATGTCAAAGAGATATATGCACACCATGTTCAGTTCAGTTCAATCACTCAGTCATGTCCAACTCTTTGCAATCCCATGGACTGAAGCATGCCAGGCGTCCCTGTCCTTCATCAACTCCCAGAGCTTGCTCTAACTCATGTCCATCGAGTCGGTAATACTATCCAACCATCTCATCTTCTGTCATCCCCTTCTTCTCCTGCCTTCAATCTTTCCCAGCAGCAGGGTCTTTTCCAATGAGTCAGCTCTTTGTATCAGGTAGCCAAAGTATTGGAGTTTCACCTTAAGCATTAGTCCTTCCAATGATTATTCAGCACTGATATCCTTTAGGATGGACTGGTTTGATCTCCTTGGAGCCCAAGGGACACCCATGTTCAATGCAGTATTATTCACAATAGCCAAGATATGGAAACAACCTAATTGTCCATTGATGGATGAATAGGTAAAGAAAATGTGGCATATATAATGATGGAATATTATTCAGCCATGAGAAAGAAGGAAATCCTGCCATTGTGACAATATGGATGAACCTTGAGGGACTTTATGGCAAGTGAAGTAAACAAGTAGAGAAAGACAAATACTTCATGATATCACTTTCATGTGGAATCCAAAGAGAAAGGTCAGACTCTTAGAAACAGAGAGTAGAAAAGTGGCTGCCTGAGGCTGAGAGGTGTGGAAAGTAGAGAGAGGTTGGTAAAAGGGTACCAACTTTCAGCTATAAGGTAAAGTCTGAGGATCTAATATTATATATGGTGAATTTGGTTGATAACACTGTATTGTGTAATTGATATTTGCTAAGAAAATAGAGATTAAATATTCTACCCCCCAAAAAAAGATACATATCTGAGGTGATGGATATGTTAATTAACTATTAGTAGATGCTGGGAATCCTTTCACAGTGTATATGTATATCAAATCCCCATGATGTATACTTAATTATACCTCAATGAAGCTAGAAAAAAAAGCAAATAAAAAATAAAAAGCAATTTTCCCCCTGGCCAAAAAACCTCGGCAATTTTGGACATATTTATATAAATAAAAGCTTCAATAATGGTTAACCAGTCTACATATATATA
>NW_011481179.1:9220-12488 GCF_000754665.1 Bison bison bison | reverse complement strand
TTAGAATAGTTCACCGTTATTGGGACTTTTATATTACTAAGTGCCAGGCTAAGCAGTTTTGTAAGCATCATTGCATTTGATCAGCAGAACAATCCTGTCAGGAAGATGCAATCATTATCCTCATTTTACAGCTGAGGGAATCGATGCTTGGTGTGGTTCACTTGGCCAAGGTTGTACAGTCAATAAATGATGAAGCTTGCCTTCTCACATGGGTATGGAGAGGTACATCATAAGCAAACACTTATACAAATTTGTCAGTGTTTAAAAAGAGAACTAGAGGGGGGAATAATTTAAATCAAGTGGGCAATTCTATTCACCACCCCACTCAATAAGCTTTGGTCTGGAGTTAATGTGAACTGGAAGATGTGAATCCCTCAAATGGTGTTGGTTCTAATTTGCCTCTCATTGTGTGATTATCATGCTTAAATATATATGCTTTACAAATTCAATAGGGTCCCAGAATGCAAGTTAATAAGCTTAGTTCTTGACTAGAGAAAGACTTATCCTGTATAAAGTTGGAGGGAAAAATTAAAACAAATCCATGTTGGGCTTACTGAAAAATATGTCTGTCTCCAATGTAGTGCATTTCAAAGGAATTTCTGGGGAGTATTTTGTTTATAAATTATTATTATTTTTGCTCACCAGGATCCTAATCCCTCATAAGATAGGATTTCCCCATACTTGTGTCATTTCCTCAACTGGTGTGAAAACTCTGTGTGAGTAGAGCCTGTATTATAAACCTCTTGGTATTCCCCCATAGTGCCCAGCAATGTGACTTGAAAATAATAAGAGCTAAACAAGTCGATGTTGAAGATTATTAGACACATTAGACATTAGATCATTAGACACATTTTCACAGTTTAAGCTTTAAGGTTCTTGAGATCTCCCCAAACTCTTCAGAAAATGGAAGGGGAGATTTGAGCTATCACATATATCCCGTGACTTGTTGGCATCCTCGGTTCTATTTCTGGAAATGGAATCTGTCTGTTCCCATCCTTAGCTGGATCAACTAAGCACCTGGCAGTTTCCTACTGATGCCTGTTCAGCTGTCACCTTCAAACTCCTGGTTCTGTTTGCTCAATGTGTCTCCTAGATCAAGCCTGACTATTTTGGATCTAAGCTACAGCTGTCGGCGTTTCAGGCGTACCTCACGTATTTCTAGAATTAGTTGGAAATATTTGAAGCCTTAAAAAGTAACTATAATGTTCTGAGTATGAAGAAAATATTTAGGCAAGTATCAACTGGCAGCACATAAGGCTAACTAAGAAGAATCGAGTCCCTGGTGATAAAACAAGATGAGAACAACATAGTCAAGCCATCTTGGGTTACTTGCATTTTAGTAGCATGGGGTGAGTTACTAAAGTATTTATGTTATTTTTATTAGCATGTGATTAAGGAATTGACCAAGTGTGAGGCTGTTTGCTATAAATGTGAAAAGACAGATTGATTGAACACATTTGCTTTGCTCTAACAGACAGTAATCATAATTCTTCAATTTAAAAAGGCATTCTGGTTATACACACATCCTAGAGATGCTTTGAAACTCAAGTTGTACCTCTTGACCTCATCCTTTTTAATTTTTTATAATAGTTTCTGCCCCCCCAGCCTGATAAGGTACAGTATTGACCTGGAGCAATTATACTGTGGCTTGGTACCAAATTATTAAGATATGATTAGTCCTCATGGAGGAAGAGTAGAGAGGAAAAGGAAAAGTAGAGAATAAATTTTATGGACTAACTAGGCACCAAGGCAAGACGAAGCTGATAGAGACTTTTTCAGTTTCCAAGATCGGATTAAATTTGTGATTTAATATAGGTGAGATAAATCATCTGTTCTCTTACATTTAACAGTTATTTTGGATTCCTGTATTTGGGTGTGTTAGGAAGAGGTGTCAAATCCCTCTTCAATTTTGCCTTTTAACAGTGTTTTCTTTAAACAATTTTGCTTTTGTAATGTGTAATAAAAAAAAGCCCTAAAAATAACCCACAAACCCTCTGTCATTGAGATCCTCTGAATAAAAGCTATTAGTGGAACTAAAGGCTCTGGAAATAGAGGAAGTGACTGTGGTGTTGGTGGGAAAAAGACCATGGGCTCAGTCCTTGAAAGGATCTATTATCTTCACTGTCTGTGTTTACAGACTGCTTTCCAAATGATTCTGATGCAAGTTGTCCAAGGACCCCACACTGAGAAATACTATCTTAGAGACTAAACATAGTCATGTTCATAGTCTAGAGAAAATTAAGACCTTAAAAGTTGTTGCCTTTAGATTCTTTTTTAATTTTACTTTTCATGGGGATATGTGCCTTGTGATAATTCTAATCTTGCTTCCTCCTAGCCAATAAATTATTGATAAAGAGACCACTGAATTAGATCATGTGTTGGAGAACTTGAAAACTTACATTTCCACCCTTAGCACTGATTTGCAGTCTAATCTTGACTTAATCAGTTAGTTATGTTCTCCTTTTGCAAATTGAAAGTCCATCGAAGAAACATCTGGTAAGTTTTGGATGAAAAGCACTGAGAAACTGCTTGTATCACACTGAGTTTTTTTTCCCTCTACCTAAGGTTGCCAGATTTAGAAGGGAAAAAAAGACGTCTAGTTAAAATTGAATTTCGGATCAACAATGACTTTTTGGGGTATAAGTATGTCCCATGCAATACTTGGGATATACTTATACCAAACAAATCTTTGGGTACCTTAAATTGAGATTTTAACTGGGCATTCTGTATTTTATCTGGAAATCTCATTTCTGCCACCACCCTTTTCCTGGAGCCCACACTATCCAAGACTTGGGCAACAGAACAGCATTTTGTAACTCAAGGCCAGGAAGGAAATGATCACTCATTTAACATAATATAGTACAGTAGAAACACTAGCAGATTAATCTTCCAGGAGAGTATCTTCTGGTGAGGAGGAGTAAAAGGCTAATGTGGGGGATTGGAGGGGAGGCCAGAGAGTGATTGGCAAACACATATATGAAATCCCAAAGAATGTCCAATCAATTATTCAAAGAATATGACCTGATTTGCTTTTTATATAGCTACAGGAAAAAAATAGAGAGCATCAGTATGAACAAAGCTAGTGGAGGTGATGGAATTCCAGTTGAGCTACTTCAAATCCTGAAAGATGATGCTGTGAAAATGCTGCACTCAACATGCCAGCAAATTTGGAAAACTCAGCAGTGGCCATGGGACTGGAAAAGGTCAGTTTTCATTCCAATCCCAAAGAAAGGCAATGCCAAAGAATGCTCCAACTACTGCACAATTG
>NW_011481179.1:7596-8156 GCF_000754665.1 Bison bison bison | reverse complement strand
ACCGAACTGAACTGAAGGTCTTCTTCAAACAGAGACTTCTGTCAGTTTCTACTGCTGCCGCCAAAGGAATGAGGTATTTCTGTACCAAAGAGCACAATCTTTGGAATCACAACTTGACTCTTTTATTAACTCCTCTATCCATCCACAATCGTGAGTCAAGAATTTAGATTGCAAAATTCACTGTATTCTCTGGATTCCACAGACTTTTTCCCCCCCGGGTCAGATTTTGCAAGGGGCTCTCAGCTTATGCTATGTGGCCCTGTTTTAGAAAACTGAGCTCAAGTCCTTTTTTTCCCCAAAGGCATGAGTCTTTCTTCCTTGCATCTCCTGTCAGTCTTCATCTCCTAGTTCACTTTTTCTGCCTCAAGCTCTCCAAGAGCCAATGTATCTCTTTGCTATCATTCTGATCTTCCTGCCCAAATACGGATTTACAATGGCAAAACTGCTTTGCTCTGAATACAGCCAAACAGGGGTATTTGGAGATCATAGGTAACTGATGATGGTGATGGTGGTTTCAAAAATTAAAAACACTTTCTTCTTGATAAAAAGAAGTCACACTC
>NW_011481179.1:6425-7047 GCF_000754665.1 Bison bison bison | reverse complement strand
GAAAAGTGAAAGTGAGTCGCTCAGTCGTGTCCGATTCTTCATGACCCCATGGACTGCAGCCCACCAGGCTCCTCCATCCATGGGATTTTCCAGGCAAGAGTACTGGAGTGGTGTGCCATTGCCTTCTCTGCTGGTAGTGGTAGTAGTAAAGAATCTGTCTGCCAATGCAGAAGACCTAAGAGACGTGGGTTTGATCCCTGGGTTGGGCATATCCCTTGGAAGAGGGTATGGCAACCCACTCCAGTATTCTTGCCTAGAGAATCTCATGGATAGATGAGCTTGGTGGGTTATGTCCACAGGGTTGCAAAGAGTTAGACACATATGAAGGGACACGCATGCAAACACTAGGAGCTAATCACTATTTTAGGTTCAAGGGATACATCAATAAAGTAGAAAAACAAAACTCCTACCCCCTTGACCACCTGCACACATAAACACATATAATTTTACAATAAATTTACATATAATTTTACATCAGACTATATATGCAATTTTGTAACCTACTCTTTCATGTAATAATGTGTTGTGGACCTCCTTCAGTTCAGTTCAGTCACTTAGTCATGTCCGACTCTTTGCGACCCCATGAATCGCAGCACGCCAGGCCTCCCTGTCCATCACCAAC
>NW_011481179.1:5302-6325 GCF_000754665.1 Bison bison bison | reverse complement strand
CTTTATATATCAATAAATATTGATTTATGCCATCCCTTTAATGTCTCCCCGGCATATTATGCAGCATGTATGTAGCATGACTTATTTGTCATCTCTCTAAAGACATTTATTTCCAATATATAGTGTTATAAAAATTCTATGATGAGCATTCTTATATGTGTATATCTCTACGGGCTTGTCCAATCATCTCATTAGGGTAAATTCCTGGGTTTACTCTTACATACTTGCTGTTTCTTCTCAGTCATTTTGCTGTCTTTCTCTGTTTGACCTCTAAATGTTAAAATATCCCAAGGCTAAAGGCTTAGTCGTCTTTTCTAACGTCACTATGCCCTAGATTATCTCATACATTCCCATGACTTTCAACAGTATCTATGTGCAGGTTACTTTCAAATTTATCTCTACAATCTTGACATCACCTCTTGAACTTTACACTCGTATCCAACTGCCTTCTTGGAATATCTGTTTGTATATCTGTCACAGAATCTTAAATGTAATGTGACCCAAAGAGAACTCTTAATTTCACCCCAAAATATACTCCTATCTTGGTCTTCCATACTTTAGAAAGTGGCATCATCATCCACATAGTTACTCTAGCCCCAAATAAGACATCAACCTGATTTTTCCTCTTCTCCTTAACCTCAGCCCCCATATAATGAATCTTTCAAGTCTTTTCAAGTCTCTCTTCAAAATAGAGTTCAAATCTGCCCCTTTCTCTCTACATGTACTGCTATATTCACTTGTTACCATCTTAATCCAAGCCACTATAGCCTGTCACCCAGGCTACTGCATTACCCACCTAACTGATCTTTCAAAGTCCCTTGTTGTCCCTCTAGCATCTTTTCTTTACACAGTAGCCAAAGTTATCTTTTAAGGATATAAGTGAGATCTTGTTGCTTCCATGCTTAAAACCTAGTTACATAGTTACAAATCACACTCAAGATTGAACAAAAACTCATCTCCCAAAGGATAAACCCAAAGAAATCCAGGCAGACATACATAGTCAAACTTATGATAACTAAATAC
>NW_011481179.1:4796-5202 GCF_000754665.1 Bison bison bison | reverse complement strand
CAGCTAGAGATAAATGATACCTTAACTATAAGGGAAAAACAATTCCAATGTGTGTGGATTTCTCCAGAACCTACGGAGGTCACAAGGAAGTGACACAATATTTTTCAAGTGCTGAAAGAAAAGAACTACCAACACAGAATTCTACATCTAACAAAAGTGACCTGCAGGAATTCTCAGATGAGGGAAAGTTAAGAGAATTTGTCACTAGTAAGCCAACCCTTCAGTTCAGTTCAGTTCATTTGTTCAGGCGTGTCCGACTCTTTGCGACCCCATGGACTGCAGCATGCCAAGCCTCCCTGTCCTTCACAAACTCCTGGAGCTTGCTCAAACTCATGTCCATCAAGTCAGTGATGCCACTCAACCATCTCATCCTTTGTCGTTCCCTTCTCCTCCTGCCTTCAATCTT
>NW_011481179.1:0-663 GCF_000754665.1 Bison bison bison | reverse complement strand
CAGTGAAAACAACTAGATCATTATGCACCCACATGAACTGCTCTCAAGAATATAATGCTGAATTTAAAGAGTGGATACAAATTTAATGTATTATTTATGGCCTGGAAGAAAACGTATCAAATTAAGGAAAATGGATGGACGAGAAGTGAGAGATTAAGGGAACTCCAACTTTTCCTGTAGTTTGTTTTAAAAAATAAACTACTTAAAAGTCTGTTCTATTAAAGTATTCTATTTTTTTTAATGGAAGACAAAGTAAATAGTGTATTTCCACTCTACACAGAAACACAAATGTTTGCTATATTCTTTTCTATACTTTCCTGCATTTTTAAAGTTCTCAATAGAAATGAAAGATGTGGTGTCAGATGGTTCTGATAAATACTCAGTTTGGGGAACCACCGTATTAAGGACCTACTAACTTTATATGTTATCCTTCCCAGGGACATTTTCACTTTTAAAGAAGGCTGCAGTATTTAATCCAAAGGTATAGGCATGGGGGTGTTTGCTGTCACTTGTGAATTGTGAGTTAACGGATTTTGAAGACAAAACTTCAAAGGGTGTGATTTTCCTCCTAAATGTGCTAGTCCTGCAGTTTGGGTGAGTTGCCACCACTCTGACAGAATGATAGGTTTCCCTTAAGTGGGACAGCTCCAAGAGAGGGAACAG
>NW_011481178.1:13817-14551 GCF_000754665.1 Bison bison bison | reverse complement strand
CCTTCCCTAAGGTGTCCTTCCCCTAGGCTCCTGTGTTTGAAAGCTCCCTGTAAATTAATTATTCTGCTGCATTTTCACCCTCTGACTGGGAGCAGGGCACCGAGCAGTTAGGCACTTCCCTGGCGGGAAGGAGGATGGGATAGTATGAGAGAGATGGATGTTGGTCACCTGGTTAAAAGGGGCTTAGCAATAGCTGAAAGAGATAACTAGGAAATTGCTGTAATTTACAAGAACCCAGGTTCTTTTGCTCCAAAATTGCTTGTCTAAAATGCCACTGGAAAGTCATTTCTTTGGATGAAACATTTCTAACTTCCCATGGTCCTTTGAAAAATAGAAATGCTCCTGGAAGAGAGAAAATAATTAATTCACATCTTAGTATGAATTAACATAATTAATCTCACAGATGTGAATCCAGCATCTCCTTTGCTCCAGACCCCAGGACCCCAAAAGTGGAGTCCTTGTGTTGAGAGTCTCACCAGAGACAGACATATGAAAGCTGTACAAAAACTGCCCTTTGCTGAGTATCTGCCTGGTTTCGGACACTGCATAAAGAAACCCAGTTTAAACCAAACCCATCCCCCTTCACAGTGTTATCTCCAGGTAAAAAGAAATGTGGTACCTTCATGAGGTTACATAGCTAGTGGGTAGTGAAGCTAGAGTTTGGGCTTCAGATCTGTCTGATTGCCAAAGTTGAGCATTTTCCATCACCTCACACAATGGCCCATGCCTCACTG
>NW_011481178.1:10359-11473 GCF_000754665.1 Bison bison bison | reverse complement strand
GCAATTCCAGGGGAATGGTAATTGTCTGGAAGTTCTGGATGCCTGCAGGCTGAGCCTCGGGCCAGAAACCCAGCCAGCTCTGTCCCCACAAAGCACACAGAGCCAAGGTCACCACTGCCGTTTTCAACAAGGGCCTTTTTCAAAAAGGTTGAGATCACAGCTGATTGTTGTGGGCAAGAATTTCCTCTGTGATGCATACAGCCTTGGGAGAGTGAGCAAGCTATAGGAGGCATCTCATGGTACTACCGGAGGGAACTTACAACCTGTGGGGGTCTAGGGACCAAATTCTGCAGGTGCTGGGTGACCAGTGACTGGGGGAGGGCAGACTCAGTGTCCTCTGGTTCAACAAGTGCTTACTGTATAACTAACATATACCAGGCGTCAGGCTGGGGCTAGAAACACTTTTAAACATCTGAGAAGAAATACAAAACAAAACATTTTAATGCGGTGATAGCATCCACTGTGATTGTAAACTCCTCATGCGTAGAGACTGCACTGTTTTTGTCTCAGTATATCCCACAGGACATATCTCAAACTCTACAGGGACAAGGAGCTCAGTAAATGTCGAACTGAATTGAAGTTCATAGAGCGATGCCAACTAGACCACCAGTGTGTTGCTTTAAAAAGTATTTTGAGATCAGCTTTAATAAACTGATGAGAATGTCACATGAATTTTTGCCTGTAAACTGATGCTTTTAAAATGAGAGAAGGGTGTTTTGCCTCCTTAGAGTTGTTGAAACGGTTCCTTTACAATCATGCTCACATTCTCTGTTGGCTTGGCAGGCTCTTTTTTTCCCTGATAATGCAAAAGTAAACAAACATCTGCAGGGCCCCTCTCTAGATCATCACAAATTCCAAATAAGAACAGTCTGAATTAATGAGGTTTTTTATTTACTGTTCTAAGTGAAGTTGAAAGATAAACAGCTCTCTTTGTCTGAGCCAAAGGACAGTGAGCTCAGAACATTCCCAGGCTTAAGACAGGACACTTAACATCACTGAGGAGTTAAACTGCCAGAGAGGAAAGCAAGAAGGTGGTTCTGGGTCCCTGAACTTCCAAAGAGAGCCTCAAGCATTAACTTGAACTTGGGAAGGAAGTTGAATCTGTTTCCATCAC
>NW_011481178.1:8104-10259 GCF_000754665.1 Bison bison bison | reverse complement strand
AGGGAAGAGCTAGCTGGTATGTGTGCCTAAGACTCAGCCAACCCAGTGGAGTGCTCTGGACAAAGACTGCCCATAAGAAGTCTCATGTTAAATGGCTGGCCCTTTACACTTCCCCACTGCTCAGTTGGTGGCTCAGATGGTAAAGAATCTGCCTGCAATGCAGGAGACATAGGAGATGCAGGTTCGATCCTTGGGTCAGGAAGATTCCCTGGAGGAAGGCATGGCAACCCACTCCAGCATTCTTGAATGGAGAATCTCATGGACAGAGGAGCTTGACGGGCTACACTTCACGGGGTTGCAAAGAGTCGGATACGACTGAAGCGACTTAGCACACATGCACAGTCCCTTGGGATGGGCAGGAAGAGGAGAGATTGGCAGGGCAGAAGAGGGTTTAGAAAGATGAGCAGATGGGCATGAGAAGAACGGGAATATTGTAGGCAAGAGAACTACATGAATAAGGCTTGGAAGAAATATTTGCAAGATGTGTATCTCAGTTTAGAGGTAAGGATTCAAGTGCAAGTAGTTTATTTGGGACATGATTCTAGAACATGCCAGTAGGAGAGTGGGGTAAGACAGACATGGCAGGGAAGGTAGCCAGCAAAGGAAGTGTTACCAAGCTACTTATCACTGTGAGCAACTAGACAGCAGTCCCTCTGTGAACCTCTGGGGGGCAGTATAGGACACACCTCAGTTATCCCAGCCATGGAACAAGCGAGCTGGGGTATTGATCCACCAGATCCTGTCAGGCATGGGCAGAGGGAAGGGGCGTGAAGGACGTCAAGTCCTTGGCTTCTCCCGCTGGCCACATACACAGCCAGAGCAGGCTCCAGTGGCCAAAAGCCATTGGGCAGAGAAGCAGGTGGCAGCAGTTGGAAATGGCCCACATTCACAAAAATGTTAAGTACCACAGTGGTATGGTTAGGACATGGGCAGGGGGGTGCTGGGAAACATTCTGTGGCTGGTACATGAAACAGCTCCATTAGAGAGGGAACAGGCCTCATGAGGGGCTGAAAAATGGCCTCCAAAGAAGCTCTATGGAACCACTGCATCTGGGACTCTTTGATGGGGGAGGGGAGGCATGATGCCAGCCCCTTCCTGTCACCTGCCCCTTCCTTGTCACAGCTCACCCCAGAAGGTGTTAACTCCCCCACACCTCCAGGCTGTGTTCCTCAGCCTCTCCAGGAGCTTCCAGGGATACCAAAGCCTCCGTGGTTCAGACCTGTCTCCAGCACCAGGCGGAAACACAGTGAGGCGAGGTAGGGGCACTTCACAAATGCAGAGACAGGAGCAGTCATTGAGACTTCTCTGTCTGAAAAACACAGGTGCCTGAGGGCTGGAGGGAGAGAGGGTTGGGGTCCAGTCAAACTGGGGTGGTGCCTCAACTTGACCTGAAATAGTTCTTGAGCATCAGTTCAGAAAATCAGACCAGAATCACCATGAAGGGTTATTGCAATACATCCTCATGCAGAGTCAAAGCCTGAAATGTCACCTCCCCTCTTGCATTGACCCTGAAACTGTCTGATGAGGCTGGAAAATTCTGGAGGTTAGCACTGGCATAGACTGCTAGGGAAGTGATTCAGCGATCCTTCGCTGGACCATGTTATGACAAGATTGAGTTCGAAGAAGACAGTCCCTCAGCCCAAAGGCAATGCATCTTCTAAGCTATTGAGGCTCATTCTGCAGATGGCCTTCTTCATCTTCTGGGAAGTTAGCAGAGTGATACGCAGCTTCCCTGTGTGCTCTTGGACCAAAACTATTGTCAGGAGAATGTGCCCGGGGCCAGCCTGTGAGAAGAAGAAAGATGTGAGGAGCAGAGCCCAGTCACCTCAGTCACACCCAGGGAAGCCCTTCTAGATCAGCGGCTAACAAGCAGACCCTCAGACGTACGAGGGAGCACAGCCAAGGTCAGCAGAGCCATCCAGCTGATCCACAGCAAACCCAGCTGAAAGCAGCTGAGCCCAGCCCAGAGTAGCCAAGCCCAGCCCAGAGTAGCCGAAACTTGCAGACCTAGTAATGAAATAAATGATTATTGTTACATGCCACTGAGATTTTGTAAGGGGGGCACGGGGCAGCTGTGCAGAGTTATTGTGGCAATAGCTGACTGACAGCATTCCATCCATCCCAAGCTGAACTCTCCCTCTGTGAGTTCCCATTG
>NW_011481178.1:3773-6499 GCF_000754665.1 Bison bison bison | reverse complement strand
GGGAGCCTGGTGGGCTGCCGTCTATGGGGTCGCACAGAGTCGGACACGACTGAAGTGACTTAGCAGTAGCATACAAAAGTATTGAGGACTTTTATAGAAGGGAAAAGACCATGGTTCTTTTCAAGGAAGGAGTTAGGAGGAGGTGACTATCAATCTGGTTCATGAAATAAATAGACAATTTAGAACAACAGAGCGGAGTTGAGGGGGTGCTTCAGGTAAAGAGAACAACATGATCAAAGAGAGATTAAAAATGATTATTGTGTATTAGAATGCAACTAATATATTAATATCAATTAGGATTATATTCAGTTGTAAGTAAGAAAATATCCAAGTGGTATTAACTTAAATGAATAGAGGTGAGTTTCATATAACAAGAAATCTACAAGTTGGCAGTTGCCGGTGTTGGTTGATTCAGTCACTCAAGTACATCAGCGGTGACATTTCTGCCACTTTCTTAGCCTTTCCCTCATACTGGTCCCCAAAAAGCTGCTTGGTTCCAGCCATCACATCTATATCTACACTTAAGACAGAAGAAAGAGGGAAGATGATGCCAACTATTTAAGTTTTGTAGTTGCTCCCAAATCAGAGCCCAAAACAAAGACTTGGGACCACATGCTTTATTTGGCAACTGATTCCTGGAAGCAGAAGAGGAAGAATGGAGAGACAGAGAGAGGGAAAAATAAAAAGATAGGAAGATGTGCTGAGGAGTTTGCTGCCTTGGGTAATGGGGGCTTGGTTCCACCTGGACCCAGAGAAGTGTATGCAGTGCCTCTCAGAAGTGTACCCCTGAAAGAAAGGACTGTACTTGTGTGCAGATCCACTGAGCTTACATAGCACCAGAGAAGCCCTGGAGCAGACAGCAGGAAGGTGTGCAGTATACACTTGAAGTCGGATGCTGTCTGCATGAAATGGATCCAAACGACACAAAACTGTCCACTGCAGCTGCAGCTGAAATCCGAGGTGGGCTAAGGGCATGCAATACGGGGCGCCACAGCCATCTGCCACCCCAACAGACTTCGCTGTGTCTTGTCAGCCAGAACTGCATCACCTGCCCACTGCCAGCTGAAAGAGAGCCTGGGAGACGAACATCTTAGCTCATCCAGCCTCTAGGATAGAGGCGAGAAGGGAAGACTATTGATGGAAAGGAAAATTGTATGATTGCAGATTCTTGAAGGACATGCTAGATAAGACCATCTACTCGGAAAGAATCATTTTATACACAAAAAAAGAATCAAGTCCTGTATAAAGAGGGTAACTTCCCTGCCCCGGTCCTTTCGGCTCTGTAGATCTTTCTACTCCCTTTATAATAACCCTCTTAGGCTACAGAAGAATGTCTGGCCTGGAAAGCTGTGTTTTAAAAAACGAAAGCAAAGGAAAAACTCCTGCATAACTAAGGTGAAATCTGTTGTCGCAAGACCTAGAAAAATAAGCCCAGGCACTTGGACTTGCTCTGAGGGACAATGGGGAGCCATTGTAGAATCTTAAACAGGAGCTTGGCAATTGGAGTCACTTGTAGGTGGATATTATATAAATATAAGGGGTTATTTCTCTGTTGATTATGGCTGCTGATTCAGCCAAGGGAAAATGGAGTTCTGGACAGGCCCATACCTCCAGCGGTGACTGCAGGTGCTGTCGAGGGGAGGTGCAGGCCGCTGTCTGACATCCTCAAAAGGCCCCTGATCTCCTGAGAACGGCTTGATGCTTATTGCTAATAACAAGGCTGGCAGCCGGCTGCAGCTTTCACTCAAAATTCTCCAGCTTTCAGTAATCAAAGCCAGGCCTGGGTTGTTCCCTGGCCCTCAACTGCAAAAGGAATTTCCTTGATTTTTGAACATGGAGAGAATAAAAAGAAGTACAAGTTGTTTTATAAGACAAGTGGGGCAGCAATTTGAAATAGGCATTTAGGCATCTCTTAGGGATTAACATCAGGACTCATTTAAGGGCTTGGAGTGTTAATAAGGATGAGATGTATTTACTTTTCCCTGGGTTCTTTTTAGGAATCCCTGGGCAACGTTCTGGAATTGATCTACCCTGGTTCAAATTTCACACGTCCCCCCATTTTCCATGCTGATTCTCCCACCCCTCTTTTATTTGAGTTGCACCTCCTTTTAACTTGGAGAAAATGCCTGATCCAGGGCACACAACTGGGCATAATTGGTACCCAGAAATACTGTACATCAGGTCAAGGGAGCTCAGCAAACAAAATGGCCTTCTTTTACCTAGGGAATCTGGTTGGAAAATTGGACATTAAGTTACACTTCTAATTGAAATGAATTTGATGGTTTCAGAACAGTCCCCAGTGAACCCAGCCCACATCATAAAAACCACCATAGGCAAATTGGCACCATTCAGCCTTGGCTCAAATAGGCTAGGGAGTAAAAGAAGATGTAAACTGAATTTGTGGTTGTTTTTATCTTCAAATAGACAGGCTGGTGGGAGCTTCCAGAAGAGAATTCTTGGGTCAGATGACATAATTTTCCTGACAGTCTGGGAGGCAGTGTGGTATAGTAGGAAAGCACTAGGTTAAGAGTCTACTCTTATCTCTGCCCCTTATTGATGTGGTGTTCTTTGGTAAGTCATCAAATCTTTCCATGCCTCAGTTTCTTTGTCTGGAAAATGGGGGTAACAGCATCACCATGCCCATGGGTTGGTGTTGCACTCAAGTGATGACAGCTAAGAGGTTTGCCCAATGGACCAAAGTAGCCCCCAGAACCCAGGGCTCCCGA
>NW_011481178.1:0-463 GCF_000754665.1 Bison bison bison | reverse complement strand
TGCCTCTCTTAGTGTTGGAGGACCGGTGATACTTGATCTTGATAACTGAGTAATTCATGTTGGTAGATGTCACTTAAGCCAGCTGAGATTGCTTTGTATTGTACCTTCCAGACAGAAACAACATATCTGTCTTAGACCCGTGGTGGGGATTTATTTGGGAGGTGAGCTCAGAAAGCAGGGGTAAGAAACAGGGAAAGGAGGAAATGCCACCAGAAGAATGAATTATTGAGGCCTGTAATGTAGGAAATTGGGGGCTCAGTTCCATCGCGACCACTAAGAGACATAGGATGTCTCCTAGAATCGTCGGCTGAGAACACAGAAGGCTGGAGTTTTATTCTCCATCAGTTGAGTTCAGCGTTTGCCTGCAGTAGTTATCTCCCCCATATTTCTGGGCTTTGCTTCCAAGCTGAGTAGATTCCCAAGCCTTTACAAAGACCTTGAGGCAGAAAAAAAAAAAAAAAAA
>NW_011481177.1:4767-5166 GCF_000754665.1 Bison bison bison | reverse complement strand
TGGGGAGGGGAGTTGGGGGGCGAGGAGGGAGAAGGGGGATGACAGAGGATGAGATGGCTGGATGGCATCACTGACTCGATGGATGTGAGTCTGAGTGAACTCCGGGAGTTGGTGATGGACAGGGAGGCCTGGTGTGCTGCAATTCATGGGGTCTCAAAGACTCGGACACGACTGAGTGACTGAACTGAACTGAACTGAACTGATATTGAATCTATAGGTCAATTAGAGGAGAATTGACATCTTAGCAATACTGAATCTTCTAAGCAATAATCATGATATATCTCTTTTTTTCTATCTTTTGAACTTTGTCTCATCTATAATGTATAGTTTTCAACCCCCTCCATTTTATCCTGCTACAATTATACAAAATACGATTGATTCTATATTAATTTTACTTTC
>NW_011481177.1:0-485 GCF_000754665.1 Bison bison bison | reverse complement strand
GTTTGGAATTTAATTTGGTCAGCCTCTAGTCTAGCCGGACAAACAGAAAGAAAGGTGATAGCCTGCTCGGTGCTTGTTGTTGTCAGAGGAAACGTGACCCCCTGCCTTTGAACGGGTCCCAGTGTGTGTGCAGGAGCCAGCCCCTGCGACACAGGAGAGCAGTCGGAGAGGACAGTGAGTGAGCATGGATGACAGAAGTGTGTGTGCCACTCATTCATTAGGGACTCACAAAGGGGCATAGAAATTCTGGGCTTTTGTGGGGATTGAGAGCTTCATATCAAATGTCTGTCGGGTAATTTAATTACATGGGCATGGTCGGAATGACACAGTGGCTACATTAATAAACTGAAGCATTAAAGAATAATAGCCCAGTTATTGCTGAATTATGGGAAACACGCTGCCTATTCATTCCTGATGATATTAGAAGGGAGAGGGAGGGGGCTTTCCACTTGGCGCTTCTAGATGTAGAAACAGTTTCTCGCCTT
>NW_011481176.1:18599-20733 GCF_000754665.1 Bison bison bison | reverse complement strand
CAGCATTAGAACTGATTCAAATGTATTCTTTTTAATGGCTGAGTAATACTCCATTGTGTATATGTACCACAGCTTTCTTATCCATTCATCTGCTGATGGACATCTAGGTTGCTTCCATGTCTTGGCTATTATAAACAGTGCTGCGATGAACATTGGGGTACACGTGTCTCTTTCCCTTCTGGTTTCCTCAGTGTGTATGCCCAGCAGTGGGGTTGCTGGATCATAAGGCAGTTCTATTTCCAGTTTTTTAAGGAATCTCCACACTGTTCTCCATAGTGGCACTCGTCTTTTGTTATAGCCTTCATTTTAAAGTTTTTTTGTCCTATACGAATACTGCTACCCTCACTTTCTTGTCATTAACGATTTCATGAAGTATCTTTTTCCATTCCTTCACTTTCATTCTGTATGTCTTTGGCCCTGAAGAGCTTCCCTTAAGCTCTTAGGCAGCATGTTAAAGGGTCTTGTTTTTTAATCCAATCAGTCACCCTTTGTCTTTTGGAATATTTAGTCTATTGACATTTAAAGTCATTTAAAGTAATTATTGATTGGTATGTACTTACTGGGCTTCCCAGGTAGCTCAGCTGTAAAGAATCTGCCTGCAATACAAGAGCTGCAGGAGCCACAGTTTCAATCCCTGTCTTGGGAAGATCCCCTGGAGGAGGGCATGGCAACCCATTCCAGTATTCTTGCCTGGAAAATCCTATGGACAGAGGAGCCTG
Organism: Bison bison bison; assembly: GCF_000754665.1. Classification (NCBI taxonomy): domain Eukaryota; kingdom Metazoa; phylum Chordata; class Mammalia; order Artiodactyla; family Bovidae; genus Bison; species Bison bison. The sequence goes on along the minus strand of NW_011481176.1, from coordinate 20,014 downwards.
GCTACAGTCCACGGGGTCACAAAGAATCGAACATGACTGAAGCACCTTAGTACAGCACAGCACCTGTACTTATTGTCATTCTATTACTTGTTTTCCAGTTGTTTTTATAGTTCTCTGTTTATTTCTTCTGTTTCTCCCACTGTGGTTTAATGATTTTCTTTAGTAGTATGCTTAGGTTCCTTTCTTTTTGGTTTTTGTATGTCTTTTGCAGGTTTCTGATTTGTGGTTAACGTGGGGTTCAAATATGTTGACTCATAATTATATCTATGTGATTTTAACTGATAGTCATTTAAGTTTAAACACATTCTAAAACATCTACATTTTAATTCCCTTCCCCAACCTTTTGTATTTTTTAAAATCATATTTTGCATCTTTACATTTTTTCCTTCACTGTTTATTGTCTTTATAGTTGATTTTACAATTTTTCCTTCTTCGGGGGATCTTCCTGACCCAGGGTTCTAACTCATGTCTCCTGAGTTGGCAGGCGTATTCTTTACCACTGAGCTACCAAGGAAGCCCTTTTAATCTATGTGCTTGCTTATTTAGGTTATCTTAAATCCTTTCCTATTTTGGAGTTTGCCTTTCCTATAGATTCTTACTTCTTCTTCATTTGGAGTAGGACATTTCTTTTAGAGTAGGTTTGGTATTGCTCATTTATTTTGGTTTTTGCTAGTTTGAAGAGGTCTTTATCTCTCCTAAATAATAATCTTGCTGGGCAGAGTATCCTAGGTAGCAGGTTTTTCCTTTTCAGTATTTTGAATATTTCTTATCATACCCCTCTGGCCTGCAATATTTCTCTAAAGAAATCAGCTGATAGCCTTATGGGGGTTCACTTGTAACTGACTCTTAATTTTTCTCTTGCTGCCATTAGAATTTGTTTTGACATTTTAATTATATGTCTTGGTGTGGATCTGCTTGTGTTCATCTTATTTGGGAACTTCCATGCTTCTTATACCTGGATATCTGTTTCTTTTTTCAGGCTTGGGAAGTTTTCAGCCATAATTTCATTTAATACATTTTCAACCCCCTTCTCTCTCTCTTTTCCCCTTCTGCAATGCCTATAATGTGAAAACGTCATATATATATGGACTACATATCAGGGAAGCAAGTTTTCATGGGCTCCTTCCAAGCAGAGTCCAGGCTTCCCTGCAGCCCTCCTATTAGTCCCACTGACGCTCCAACCAGCCAAGGGGGCTCATCTTCCCTTTGCTGAACCCCAAGGATGGAATGCCTGCTATAAATAGCTCCCTATCTCCATATACAAAAATCCACATATAAAAGTTCCTTTTAAGTGTCTGCTCTTGCCCCTCCCAGCACTGACACCCTCACCCAAGTAGAACAGTGCTAGAGCAAGAGGGGCTAGTGTGGGTGTTCAGCAGGGGTGGGGGCATGGGCTGTGGTGGTCTGGCTGCCAT
>NW_011481176.1:13252-16462 GCF_000754665.1 Bison bison bison | reverse complement strand
AAAAGTGAAAGTGAAAAGTGAAAGTGAAGTCGCTCAGTCGTGTCCGACTCTTCGAGACCCCATGGACTGCAGCCTACCAGGCTCCTCCGTCCATGGGATTTTCCAGGCAAGAGTACTGGAGTGGGGTGCCATTGCCTTCTCCGCCTTATTTCATAGGACTGTTATAAAGGTTACCTGAAAATACACACACACACACACATATATATGTATCTTAGAACAGAGCCTGGCACATAGCAAGTTCTATATAAGTGGATGCTGTTATTATTTTTCCCTGGAGAAAGAAATGGCAACCCACTCTAGTATTCTTGCCTGGAAGATTCCATGGGCAGAGGATCCTGGTGGGCTACAGTCCATGGGGTCGCAAAGAGTTTGATATGATGGAACATGAGAATGATTATTATTTTTAATATTATATATAAGAGATGACACTCTGGTTGGAAAGATATAGGTTCAAATCCCAGATCTATTATTTACTAGCTATGTGATATGAGATGGTTTTTTCATTTGAAACATGGAACAAACAGTACCCCTTCACATGAGTGTTTGAGTATTAATTTAAATGAGAGGAAATAATATACATCTCTTATTTTTAGAGTAACCACAGATCTAAGATCATCTGTGGAGATTTTCAATGAGAATTCTTTTTAAGTGTATTATTTTCAAAGAAGCAGTTGTGTTGCTGGTAAAGCATCAGTAGGAAATAGTGAGGGGGTGGGGATGTGTAGCACACTGTGTCACAGTGCTAAGATTCCAGGGCTGAACACTCATTTTCTCCCTAGGCTGCTGCCATCCAACACTTAGAATCTGCATCCACTGAGTTAAACAAAATCCTGAAGGCCAAGTACCCAACAGAGACAATTATCGCAACCAGGTCAGTCTTCCTTTGCCTCTCAACCTTTTGGGGTGTTTTTTCTCATAGGCTGTTTCATCAGTCAGAGATGGTGCTCATTTTAATAGCTTGGGGGTTGAGGTCAAAGAAAGCATATGTTTACCTTCCCAAATCAAATTTCTTCTAACTCAAATCTCCTGAGTGGGAAGTTTATGAAAAATAAATTTTTAAAAAAGATGAGATTGGGGTGAGGGCTCCTGCTACTCCAAAATGACAAAATTGCAAGCCACATATTTGGAAGAGGGGTTACAGAAGGGAAACACAACATTCCATTACCACTCAAGAGCATAGCATAGCTCCCTCCAGTAGGGATACCTTTTCCATCTAATACCTGGAAAATTCTCTGTGGTGCCTACTACTGCTGCTTTCTCATAGCTGAGCAACACATTCTCCTCTTCTACGTATGTGGGCCATTCATTCCTCCTGGGACTCTGGTGGAGTCCTTCCAAGTCTACCACATTCTTTTTTGAGAAACAGTCCCTACATGGGCCATAATACCAAAGTCATTATATTTCTACTAAATTAGCTGGGTCCTTGAACCATAGTTGATTTGACCCAGAATGAAATCCGGACCCAAGTTATACCAATTGAATTCTGTTTTCTGGAAATTTGGAATTTGGGCTAAGAAATGTTTGTTAAACTCTCTTAAGTACTGGCATATTTGCCCAAATGCACATGAAGAATCAGAATAAATAAAGAGAGGAGAGGGAGTTGGGAGAGAGGGACAAGGAGAGGGAGAGAGGAGAGATCAGAAAAGAGAGAGGGAGAAGGAAGAGGAGGAAGATGGAAACTAATGACATTATAAGACAGAAGGGCTCTGGACCTCATGTCCATGTCACATTGTGCCATCTATCTTATCTTTCCAGATTCCTGTGCTCAGCAGTGGAAGATTTTGTGGTTGATATTGTAAAGGCCTGGAGCCGGATAAAGCAGAACAATACAGCAATAGAGTCTGTCATTTTGAAAGTAAGTTTCCATCCTTTTGTCTTGTACTCTTTGTGGCAAGGGCCCCATTTTTTAATAAAAGCAAATGTCCCTCTCACTGGGAATCATTAAAGGGCAAGGAGAAGCAGCTGGTAAGCCTCCCTGATGGTGAAAATCCTCAATGAACTTCCACCTTTCACCAAATAAAGAGTGGCACTGTACATGCTTATCCATGTACCATGTACCTAAGCATCTGTTAAGCATCTGTACACACCTAGACACAAGCATATACCAACATGTATGCACATGGCTGTATACTAGAACATTCTTGAAACTACATACGAATACATGCTGGAAATACACCCATGGTCACCTCTATGATAACAGTAACAATAATAGCTAATACTTCTATAGCACTTATTCTGTGCCAGGAACTGTTCTAAGCACTTATAATGTATTTACTTATTTAATCTTCACAACTTCTCAAGAATATAAAAGCACAACGAGATTAAGTTACTTGCCTCAGTTCACAAACTATTAAGTGATGGAGCTGGGAATCAGGCCATAATCATGCAGTACATCCCCAAACATACACACAGACAAAAGCAGACACCAGGCACCCATGCAGAGCCACATCCGTATCCATAGGAGCATGCCCATGAAAACACCAATCCAGAAACTTTTGTTTATCTTTCCTCAATCTTGCTATATTGCATATCATTTTACAGACCATTTGGACATGAGAAAGACTAGGCAACATACATTGGTGCCTGCAGCTGCTCAGAAACAAATGATGTCTCTTTAACCCCCTAACACTCTTTGGCTCCTATCACATCTACCCAAAATTTCTTTCCCTAAACTTTCATCTCCCCACATTTAGATTCCTATGCTCAGTGTCCTGGCCAACTGTTACCCTTCTGCACTTCTCTCCATGCTATCTAACTATTCATTCTGTCCTTTCAAGCATGAATTTCTCACAACAATGCCCTGTCTGTCTCATTCCCTATATAGAGTGACTTAATGTACGACAAGCTCAGTGTCCTGATTGATATCCTTGCTGAGGATGCAGCAGTTGAGAAGAGTGCCAAAGCACATAAAGAAAGTGCCAAGGCAGATGGAAAGCCCTCCATCCCTCAAATAGACCACATAGCCAAGTGCAAGTTGGAGCTGGCTACAAAGGCCCAGAATCTCCAAAAGTCATTGAAACTCATCATATTCCAAGTTGAACAAGGTAAAGGTTCCAGGGTTGTGCTGACTGAGGGAGGGGAAAGAGAAGGTTCCTGTGGATGGTTACTGATCTACCTCACTCTGGGTCTTCTATTTGACACCACTACCCAAACTTGACTAGATTCTGCATTCGTAAAGCATCAAAAAAGTCCTCAGACTGACTTTGAAAA
>NW_011481176.1:12175-13095 GCF_000754665.1 Bison bison bison | reverse complement strand
TTTGAAAAGCCTCACTCCTGATAAGCTGCCCCTTTGGCACCTTCTACCTCACAGGGACTAAACTCTTGCTACTTATTTATTTTTGGAACTAACACTCATCCTAAACAATTACAGCTGTTTAGAGGCTTGGCTCAAAGTTTTGTCAGCTTCCACCTCCAGCCATGGAATTTTTTTCCACCTGCTCCTATCCCCTTCCAACCACTGAGCCTATGATGATTCTAGAAAGAAAACAGTATTCATCTCTGCATGTCTTACACAGTATTCATCAGGCACAAGGGCCCTGAGAGTGGTCCTGGCAGCTCCGGCATTGATTGCCATTTCCCATAATTCATGACAACCTACAAGCTTCCAACTGAGTATGAAAGCTCTTTCAATTCCTCCAACTTCTTAATTTAACATTCTGGTTTCCATTTCTTCTCACAGTGCTTCTTTGAAAAACAGATCAGAAAATTATGTTAACACCAAGTGTGTTCTACCTAAGCTATTGGAATTGAGCAGTAGTTCGTGTAGCAAGGAAGTCCCTTTGGCTGGCCTTTAACTTTTACCTATGGTACCTTCTCCTGCCTTGGTGCATGTAGGTACAACCTCAGCCAAGTTTCTAAGAAAAAAAAGGAAATATCCCTTCTGCAGTGTGAAATAACCAAAGAGCCATTTTGCCTCTATTTCTGTAGGTAGTTTCCATGGGGGCTTCCCAGGTAGCGCTAATGGTAAATAACCCGCCTGCCAATGAAGGAGACACAAGAAATATGGGTTCGACCCCTGGGTCAGGAAGATCCCTTGGAGGAGGGCATGGCAACCCACTCCAGGATTCTTGCCTGAAGAATCCCATGGACAGAGGAACCTGCCAGGCTACAGTTCATAGGGTCACAAAGAGTCAGACACGACTGAAGTGACTTAGCATGCACAGTTTCCAAGGAGCA
>NW_011481176.1:7185-11220 GCF_000754665.1 Bison bison bison | reverse complement strand
CCTGGGTTTGATCCCTGGGTTGGAGAAGGGAAAGGCTACCCACTCCAGTATTCTGGCCTGGAGAATTCCATGGACTACAGTCCATGGGGTTGCAAAGAGTCGGACATGACTTATCAATGTTCGCTTTCACTTATTCTGCCATAGAGATCCCTCCTTCTCCTCCAGAAACCCCACACTATAAGGCCCCATGCCTATCTCGAGAAGTAATGGCCCCATTAGGTTCTTTGAAAAGGCCTGATGAAACCCAAGATTTGAAGCTGTTTCACTGCCAGCAAGCAGTCTTCCCAGCCTTATTATTCTCTCAGTGGAAGTCCCTGTCCATCCAAGATGATCCCTCTTTGGAATGAGAACCCTGAATATTATCTAAAAGAAAGTCATTGAGCTTGACTCTGTTCCAACAGAGAAAGTAGGGTGAAATAAAAGTAGGGGAAGGGCTTTCTTTTTTGTATCTGACACCAAGGTGCTATCTTTTGTGTCTAGGTTCTCGTCTTGGTACTCTGTCTTCTATATCTTCTCTCAAAAGTGAAGACCTAGAAAACCTCAATTTGGAGCACTTACATTTTACACCTGAAACTATGTAAGTATTTATAGACCTATTACCTTTCTATGGCTTCTTCCTTTCTCTGGTTGAGAGAGTAGAATAAGGATACCTAGAGTCAGATGCTGACTCACTAATTGTGTGACCTTACACAAATAGTTCAACCAAACCTCAATTTCCTCACATATAATGTGGAGATAATTGTAGAACTTGTCACATAGGTTTGTTGTATTTATTGAGTTTATTTATCCAAAGTACTTACATTGGTCAGTCTTTGGCATCCATAGTTAGGTTTATATGTATTATAGTTATTATTATTATTATTATTATCACAACTTCATTTCATTTCAAAGGACCTGTTTTTCACTGTTGCCTTTGATAGTAAACAACTGAAGTTGCTAAGAAATAAGTGGGTATTTAGGGGACTAGGAAACAAATGTAAAGACATTTGTCTCAGTAACCCTACCTCTTTAGAATACTCCCAGTAGCCAAATTCCAACACCCTCACTGATTTTGAGTTCCATTAAGAAGATTGGTGATATCAGTCAAAGATACCCCAATATCTGGACTATAGTCAAGGGAGGCAAATCTTACATGAAAGAAGTAGTCAGTTTAGTAGTGAATTATAAAAAATCTGTGATTAAGTAGCTAAACTACCTATTTTTAGTTTCTGGAAAGACAGCTAGCAATTATATGTTTTCTACAGCTTCCCCCCATTTTCAACTCCCACTTCCCTCCACTTTGCCACTGGCTTAAGTTCATATCTGAGACCTCAGTGAACTTATCACTTATACTTTGATCAATGGTGTGCTGAAAAATATTTAACAACCAGCTTCCAGAGGTGGGTGGCAGGTGGGAAGCCCTGATTTATTCCTGTTATATACCTTCCCATTATGGCCTATTTCAAGCTACTGATACAATGTCATTGATTGCAGAGTTGAGAATTATAGGCATAACCAGCTTACATAAGCTAATATGAACTGCCTCCAGCACACCACTGGTTTTAATGGATGGATGCAAAAGAATCAAATAAACTGCGTGTTTTGTTTGTTTGTTTTTGTTCTACATATATCTACCTTCTTTTATAAGGTTTTCCCCCCTCAAATGTGTGGTCACTTTGCCCTTGGATGTAAAAGTGCTAAAAGGAGTTCAGAAATCTCTAAAAACAGTAGTACAGAGTTTCCTCTCATCATACATTTTAATATGCACTGTTTATAATAGCCAGGACATGGAAGCAACCTAGATGTCCATCAGCAGATGAATGGATAAGAAAGCTGTGGTACATATACACAATGGAGTATTACTCAGCCATTAAAAAGAATACATTTGAGTCAGTTCTAATGAGGTGGATGAAACTGGAGCCTATTATACAGAGTGAAGTAAGCCAGAAAGAAAAACACCAATACAGTATACTAATGCATGTATATGGAATTTAGAAAGATGGTAACAATAACCTTGTATATGAGACAGCAAAAGAGACACAGATGTATAGAACAGTCTTTTGGACTCTGTGGGAGAGGAAGAGGGAGTAGGTAGGATGATTTGGGAGAATGGCATTGAAACATGTATAATATCATATAAGAAATGAATCGTCAGTCCAGGTTTGATGCAGGATACAGGATGCTTGGGGCTGGTGCACTGGGATAACCCAGAGGGATGGTACCGGGAGGGAGGTGGGAGGGGGGGTTCAGGATGGGGGAACACGTGTACACCCATGGCAGATTCATGATGATGTATGGCAAAACCAATATAATATTGTAAAGTAATTAGCCTCCAATTAAAATAAATAAATTTAAAATTTAAAAAAATAGGAGATACTTGAGGGTTCTTTTTGGGAATAAGTCAGTGACTCTTATTTCCCTCTAGTTTATGTGGAGAAAATATTGGCCACTCATATCTGATAGTCTCCAAAGACGACTTCTTCATTATGAGTCTCAATCCCACTGAATCCTCCCAGCTGGCTGGGTATCCTCTCTTACAGCTAATAAGCTACTTGTTAACAAAATAGGATATCTGCATGTGCCTCTCAAGAATATTAAGCCTTGTATCCAATGTAGAACAGGCCTTCGCTCATTGGTTTTGAACATTCAGATAAAGTCTGCAGCCCAGTGATAATAGCACTTCTTTCCTATACCAATGTCTACTCTTTTCTTCCCTTTGGCTAATTTCAGACGCTTCAAAGAAAAGCGTGTCATGAACAACTATTTTGGAATTGGACTAGATGCTAAAATTTCTCTGGAATTCAACACCAGAAGAGATGAACACCCAGGACAATACAAGTAAGGAAAAGAAACTTCCCTGCCCACATGCAAACACACAATCACAATACACACATGTACTCCTGCATCCCCCACATCACAAACAACAACAGAACTCTTTTGAAAAGTAAAGAGTCCGTCATTTGAAAGTAAAACATTAGTCCGAAGCTTAGCCTAATAAGATAGCTTGCCCCAAATGTTGACCAAATCTGTGATGACTGCACTGGTATTCTGAACTTGGAGCCATCTTCATGGTCTTGACCTGTGGACTGCTGTGTAAATACAGCTAACTGTGTTACTGTTAGTGAAAACAGATTGCATTGACTTGATTCAGCCAATTCTCTATCTTTGTTCTGTCTCTGAGAATTTGACAAGGTCCTAGTAGTAGTTTCAGGTCTGCTTTTGCTTGGCAAGGCTGCAAAGTACCAAAGATCACTCTACTAGTTCTTAGGGTTCCTAACCTGGTTCCCCTGGACCTACTGATTTTACCCCATTCAGGGCTGGCCTGCTTGGCACCTTCCAGTACTTTTGTACTGTAGATATACCCTAAGGCAGCCTCAGAGTTTTTCTGGTAGATTGAAATTATGAAGAAAAATAAGCACCTTCTCCATCCACCATCATCACTCCTGCCACCTGCCACCAGAAGTTCTTTCTCACAACAGGTCTGCGCTGAGAAACAAGTACTTTATCAGATAAGCATTTTGAAAATATTGTTTCCCAGTTGCTTGTCTTTTTTGTTGTTATTGCTTGTCTTTTCATTTAATGGTATCTTATGATATACAAAAGTTTTGAATTTTGATGAGTTCCTATTAATTGATTTATTTTTTTTACGGACCATGATTTTGATGCTGTATCTAAGAAATCTTTGCCTAACCCAAGGTCTTAAAAATTTGCTCTGTTTTCTTCCAAAATTATTGTTTTTTTCTCTTACCTTTAAGTCTGTGACCTGCTTCAAGTTAATTTTTATGTGTGGTGTTAGGTAAGAACCTAGTTCATCTTTTTGCACATGGATATCCAATTACCACAACACCATTTTTAAAAACTACCCTTTGAATTGTATTTCCCCCAACAAATTGTGTTGGCACCTTTGTCAAAAATTGCTTGACCCTAAATATAAAGGTTTTTTCCCTAGACTCTCATGTATGTTCCACTGATCTATGTATCTATCCTATGCAAGTACCACACTGTCTTGATAACTGTAGCTTTATAGTAAGTTTGGAAATTGGGAGATGAAAGTCC
>NW_011481176.1:4488-5679 GCF_000754665.1 Bison bison bison | reverse complement strand
AGAAAGTTGAGTGCCAAAGAATTGGTGCTTTTGAACTGTGGTATTGGAGAAGACTCTTGAGAATCCCTTGGACTGCAAGGAGATCCAACCAGTCCATCCTAAAGGAAATCAGTCCTGAATATTCATTGGAAGGAATGATGCTAAAAGCTGAAACTCCAATACTTTGGCCACCTGATGTAAAGAACTGACTCATTTGAAAAGACCCTGATGCTGGGAAAGATTGAAGGCAGAAGAAGAAGGGGATGAGATGGTTGGATATAGCATCACCGACTCAATGGACATGAGTTTGAGTAAGCCCCAGGATTTGGTGATGGATATGGAAGCCTGGCGTGTTGCAGTCCATGGGTTCTCAAAGAGTCAGACACGACTGAGCAACTGAACTGAACTGAAGTCTTTGAGATACAGGTCTTACAAAATCCCTCCACTTTGCCAGAAAAGTTATGCTTCAAAGAAACTGCAGTCTGTCACATATTTCAAATGAAATTGATTCTAAGAGGGTAAAATCTTGATCTCCCAGAGTGGCACTTGCTGGTATGTACCAGCCAGTTGGGCTTCCTAGGTGATGCAAGTGGTAAAGAAACCAATGCAGGAGACATAAGAGAAGCAGGCTCAATCCCAGGGTCAGGAAGATCCCCTGGAGGAGGGCATGGTAACCCACTCAAGTATTTTTGCCTGGAGAACCTCATGGACAGAGGAAGTTGGTGGGCTACTGTTCAAAGGATTGCAAAGAGTCGAAACAACTGAAGTGACTTAACACGTACAAGCCAGTTATGCTCACAGCTTTTTATGAGCTTTATTTTAAAATATAGCCTATCTCTTGCAAAACTGAACCAATATCAACAGCAAGTGACAAATCAATGGGACGCTGAAGTCTCAAGGACACCCAGGAACCCATTACAGCTGGTATATGAATAAGGATTCCAGTTACACTATCCTAGCATTCCCTCTTGTGTCACGTTACCATGACTCCTCCCTATAACAAGGCACTTGAGGAATAAGATGGTATCTCGTCTTACTTTTCTTCATCCGTTTACCTTTATTCACCCTCTGACTATCTTTCTCTACCTTTATCTCCCTGTAGTAGCCGCTTTAAGAACAAGATGTGGTATGGCCTTCTGGGAAGCAAGGAACTCTTTCAGCGCTCTTACAGGAAACTGGAAGAACGAGTGCACCTGGAGGTCAGTGGAAAAA
>NW_011481176.1:2779-3873 GCF_000754665.1 Bison bison bison | reverse complement strand
GGAGGGAGTAGGGTATCTGGTAGGCAGCAAGGTGCTGGCTGAGGTTAGAAATAGAGGTGGTAGGAACCAAAGGAGCAAAAAGTCTATAGCAAACATATGTTTCCTCCCTGGGATAGTCTGATTCACAATTTTGCTGATCCTGTTCAGATACACATTTAGGCTGTGACTGTGAGATTATCAGATTAGTCTATAGTCATTGCCTGATTTTTCTTCCCCATTCTCCCTCCTCCTCTTCTCTGGCAGTGCCGTGAGGTGATGATAACTATCAATGGTGAAGAAGGTGTCCCAGTACAGGTGGATGGAGAGGCCTGGGTTCAGAGGCCAGGCCTTATCAAGATTAGATACAAGAACACCGCTCAGATGTTGACCAGAGATCGGGTAAGAAAGGAAGGCTCGTCTTGGGCTCCTCCATTGTCTCATCTACAGCTATCACTTGAGTACTGAATGCTTCCAGTCAGGCAGAATTTCTCAAAGGGAGGTCTGCATGACATCTCAGAATCACCTTGGGTGCCTGTTAGAGATGCTCATTCCTAGGCCCCACAAGGTCCCACTGCATCAGAATGGGGAAGGGTATTTCCTGGGAACTTGCATTTGCAGACAAGCTCTCTGAGATACTCTCGTACGTAGAGACACTTGCAAAGCACTGTCCAAGAGAGTGAGACAAGGAGCTGCCTCCTGTGGTTTTCAACAAAGTTGTCCTCATTCTTACAATGCACAGAGAGCTAAAGACCTCAGTGGTTATGGAGAAATCTGCTCCCTCAACAAGAGATTCTTCATTGAATAGGATCTTTAGGTTCCAAATGGTATGGACCTAACAGAAGCAGAAGATACTAAGAAGAGGTGGCAAGAATACACATAACTGTACAAAAAACATCTTCATGACGAAGATAATCATGATGGTGTGATCACTCACCTAGAGCCAGACATCCTGGAATGTGAAGTCAAGTGGGCCTCAGAAAGCATCACTACGAACAAAGCTAGTGGAGGTGATGGAATTCTAGTTGAGCTATTTCAAATCTTGAAAGATGATGCTATGAAAGTGCTGCACTCAATATGTTAGCACATTTGGAAAACTCAGCAGTGGCCACAGGACT
>NW_011481176.1:0-355 GCF_000754665.1 Bison bison bison | reverse complement strand
GATTTGGACACAGCAGAGTGACTTTCACTTTCACGGCATCTTAAAATACTGCATTCACAAATATCACCCACCTCAGCTAAACCATCTAAAGCTAAAAAGGAGCCATTGTTGATCAGTGTTCAGTGATTACAGGCTTTCTTACACTGTGGCCTATGCACAGTCCATAGACACAGCACTAGTGAAGGGATGGGATGTCTAGTTTATAAACTACCTACTTTGTGTTGGGCACTTTACATATATTCTCTCAAATAGATCCTGTCAACAATCTATGAGGTTCAGTTCAGTCACTCAGTCATGTCTGACTCTTTGCAACCCCATGAACCGCAGCATGCCAGGCCTCCCTGTCCATCACCAA
>NW_011481175.1:4709-5068 GCF_000754665.1 Bison bison bison | reverse complement strand
AATCCACTTCCTGATTTATATGCAGCCATCTTCTTGCTGTGTCCTCACATGGCGGATGAGTCCAGAAAACTCCCTGGGGTCTCTTTATAAGGGCACTAATCCCATTCATGAGGGCTTCACCCTCGTGACCTAATCATTTCCCAAAAGCCCCACCTCCTAATATCATCACCTTAGGGGTTAAGTTGCAACATATGAACTTGGAGAGGACACAAACATTCAGTTTGTCAGTCAGTTCAGTCACTCAGTTGTGTCCTACTCTTTGCGACCCCATGGACTGCAGTATGCGAGGCCTCCCTGTCCATCACTAACTCCTGGAGCTTACTCAAACTCATGTCCATTGAGTCAGTGATGCCATCCAA
>NW_011481175.1:0-617 GCF_000754665.1 Bison bison bison | reverse complement strand
AACCACCAGGGAAATGCAAATCAAAACCACAAGGAGATTATAACCTAACACCTGTTAGAATGGCAGTCATCAAAAAGACAAGAAATAATTATTGGCAAGAATGTGATAAAAAGAAAACCTTGGTCTACTGTTGGTAGGAATGTAAATTGGTAGAGCCATTATGAGAAATAGTATGGAGTTTCTTCAAAAAATTAAAAAACTACCATATTATCCAGAAATTCCACTTCTGAGTATACATGAGAAGGAAATGAAATTGAAGAAATACATGCATCCTTATATTCACTACAGCATTATTTACAATAGACAAGATATGGAAAAAACATAGGTGTCCATCAACAGATAAAGAAAATGTGATATAGATACACAATGGAAAACATAGGCAGTATGCTCTTTGACATAAATCACAGGAATATCCTCTTTGACCCCCCTCTTAGAGTGATGGAAATATAAACAATGGAATATTATTCAGCCAGGAAAAAGGACAGCCTGCCATTTGTGACATGTATGGACCTTGAGGACATTATGCTGGATTAGATGTTAGATGAAGTTAGATGAAGAAAGACAAATGCATCACTGCATGATCTCCTGTGTGCAATCTAAAAAAACTAAATTCATAG
>NW_011481174.1:9174-9615 GCF_000754665.1 Bison bison bison | reverse complement strand
TTCAAGGCAAATGGAAGGGGTTGATCCACACAGTCAAAGACTATGGCATAGTCAATAAAGCAGAAGCAGATGTTTTTTTGTAACTCTTTTGCTTTTTCGATGATCCAGTGGATGTTGACATTTTTATCTCTGGTTCCTCTGCCTTTTCTAAATCCAGCTTGAACTTCTGGAAATTCTCAGTTCACATCCTGCTGAAGCCTAGCTTGATGTACTGTGAGCATTACTTTGCTAGTGTGCTAAATGACTCCATTTGTCTGCTAGTTTGAGCATTCTTTGGCATTGCCTTTCTTTTGGATTAGAATGAAAACTGACCTTTTCCAGTCCAGTGGCCGCTGCTGAGCTTTCCCAAATTACTGGCATATTGAGCGAAGCACTTTCACAGCAACAAATTTTAGGATTTGAAACAGCTCAACTGGAATTTCATCACCTCCTCTAGCTCTG
>NW_011481174.1:4402-5154 GCF_000754665.1 Bison bison bison | reverse complement strand
TTTTGCATTGCAGTATCCTATGATGAAAAGCACTTATTTTGGGGGTGTTAGTTCCAGACAGTCTTGTAGGTCTTTGTAGAACTATTCAACTTCACTGTGTTTGGCACTAGTGCTTGTGGCATAGACTTGGATTACTGTGATATTGAATGGTTTACCTTGGAAATGAATAAGGTCATTTTTGAGATTCTAACCAAGTACTGTATTTCAGACTTTTATTTGACTATGATGGCTATTCCATTTCTTCTAAGGGATTCTCGTCCACAGTAGTAGATATAATGGTCATCTGAATTAAATTCACCCATTCTGGTCTGTTGTTAATTCACTGATTCCTAAAATGTCGATGCTGACTCTTGCCATCTCCTGTTTGACCACTTCAAATTTACCTTGATTCATCGACCTAACATTCCAAGTTCCTATGCAATTTGTTCTGTACAGCATCAGGCTTTACTTTCATCACCAGTCACATCCACACGTGTGTATTGTTTTCCCTTTGGCTCCATCTTTTCATTCTTTCTGGAGCTATGTCTCCACTCTTCTCTAGTAGCATATTGGGCATCTACTGACCTGAGGAGTTCATCTTTAAGTGTCATATATTTTTGCCTTTTCATTCTGCTCATGGGGTTCTCAAGGGAAGAATGCTGAAGCAGTTTGCCATTACCTTCTCCAGTGGGCCACTTTTTGTCAGAACTCTCCACCATGACCCATCTGTCCTGGATGGCCTTACACAGCATGGTCATAGTTTTGTTGAATTA
>NW_011481174.1:0-405 GCF_000754665.1 Bison bison bison | reverse complement strand
CACCCTCTTCCAACAACACAAGAGAAGACTCTACACATGGACATCACCACATGGCCAACACCGAAATCAGACTGATTATATTCTTTGCAGTCAAAGATGGAGAAGCTCTATACAGTCAGCAGAAACAAGACCAGGAGATGACTGTGGCTCAGATCATGAAATTGTTATTGCCAAATTCAGAGAGAAATTGAAGACAGTAGGGAAAACCACTAGACCATTCAGGTATGACCTGAATGAAATCCCTTATGATTGTACAGTGGAAGTGAGAAATAGATTTAAGGGACAAGATCTGATAGATAGAGTGCCTGATGAACTATGGACTGAGGTTCGTGACAATGTACAGGAGACAGGGATCAAGAGCATCCCCATGGAAAAGAAATGCAAAAAAGCAAAATGGCTGTCTGG
>NW_011481173.1:9760-10487 GCF_000754665.1 Bison bison bison | reverse complement strand
AGCTGTTATCCTTATGGGAATCCCCTTTTGTGTTATTTGTTGTTTTTCCCTTGTTGCTTTTAATATTTGTTCTTTGTGTTTGATCTTTGTTAATTTGATTAATATGTGTCTTGGGGTGTTTTGCCTTGGGTTTATACTGCTTGGGACTCTCTGGGTTTCTTCAACTTGGGTGATTATTTCCTTCCCCATTTTAGGGAAGTTTTCAACTATTATCTCCTCAAGTATTTTCTCATGGTCTTTCTTTTTGTTTTCTTCTTCTGGGACCTTTATGATTCGAATGTTGGGGCGTTTAATATTGTCCTGGTGGTCCCTGAGATTGTCCTCATTTCTTTAAATTCGTTTTTCTTTCTTCCTCACTGATTCATTTATTTCTACCATTCTAATCTTCTACTTCACTAATCCTATCTTCTGCCTCCGTTATACTACTATTTATTGCCTCCAGAGTGTTTTTGATCCCATTTATTGCATTATTCATTATATATTGACTCTTTTTTATTTCTTCTAGGTCCTTGTTAAACCTTTCTTGCACTTCTCAATCCTTGTGTCCAGGCTATTTATCTGTGATTCAATTTTTATTTCAATATTTTGGATCATTTTAACTATCATTATTCAGAATTCTTTATCAGGTAGATTCCCTATCTCTTCCTCTTTTGTTTGATTTGGTGGACATTTATCCTGTTCCTTTACCTGCTGGGTATTCCTCTGTCTCTTCATCTTGTTTATATTG
>NW_011481173.1:4367-6282 GCF_000754665.1 Bison bison bison | reverse complement strand
GCTTATTTTTAAGCTTTATAGTATGTATTCCTTTTGTCTCTGAATAGTAAGTCAAAATAAGTGAAATATTACGCAGCAGTTTGTAAGGTTCAGCCACACTTCCGCATGTAGAAATAGTTCATTTTTCCTTGTACAGAGTTCTATTGTATGCCTATATCATAATTACTCGTATTCTGTTTATGGGCATTAATGTTGTTTTTAGGTTTGGGCAAGTATTAATTAAGGACATATATTCATTCCTATGAGTTATAGGAGTGCAGCTTGATATGTCTAGTTTTAGTAACTACTCTCAAACAGTTTTCAAAGGTTCTTTTACTAATGTACACTCCTTCTTAGCAGTTATGAAAGGTCTAGTTATTTCTCAGACTCACCATGACCTGTTAATGTTTGACTTTTTCATTCAGCCATTTTAGAGGGTATTTACTGGAATAGCATTTTAGTTTTAATTTACATTTCTCAACTAAAATCAGGAATTGTTGCATAGATAATTTTAGAATAAATCTTAAGCTTATTTTTAAAATTTAGACGTAACTAACAACTTATTTGAAATCTGCTTTATAGTGAATTTTTTTGAAGTTTCTGTGTTTGATGGAAATAGAATACCAAAGAAGTGCATATTATGTACCTTTGGTAATTAATAAAAACCACAGTGTAAATTGACATAATGACTTTAAAACTGTATCTCTATATATTATTGCTGCTATTAATTCATATTGATAAAAAATTTAAATATAAATTATTGGACAAATATGGAGATCAAATTGAATTTGGCTTTGGTTTTAAATGTACTTCTCAAATTAGGAGAAAAACAGCAATTCTATATAGAATGGTTGAAATATGCACATGGGTCACATATGTTTCTACGTGATGGAAATGTTTCCATGTTAGTATACAGCACATAGTTTGCCTAAAATATTCCATGCCATCTGTAGATGAAAGCCCCTAAAAATACAGCAAGGTAGAAACCAAAACAGTCATAAATTATAAGATGTGGAACATTTTCAGATGTCAACTTAAAAGCACAACCTAAAAGTTGAGAATTATGCTTTATTCAGTGACCTCACTGAGGATTATAGCCCAGGATACAACTGCTCAGATATTTCTGAGAAGCTGTTCCGAAGAGTTCCAGGAGGAGTCAGAATATACAGGATATTTTCCTGAAAAACAAACAAACATGTAGACAAAGATCAGAAGATTAGTGCTAATCAGAGAAAACAGATACACCTCAAGTTAATGACTTTAGTGCCTATTTATCTATGGTAAGATGGGAGAGTCTGGGATCATTGAAAATATTCCTTTCATATGCATCCTTACTATCTAAGGCCATCATGAATTCCTCTCAGATCACACCTTGGAGGATGATTGCAGTGGCTGATGGCTTAATGACAGGCAACATTTATTGTTTACCAGAATGACAGACAGCATTCTTTGTTTAGTGAAAGAACAGCAAAACATTCTTTGTTTAGTGAAAAGCAACACTTTTTTGGCCCACAGAACCTCTTCTTGGTCATAAATTCAACCAAGGTTTGAGGCATTTCCAGACCAATTTTCCCCACAACACTAGGAAGTCTCATCCTAGATTAGGTGAGGCTTCTCTTGATAGACACAATGTGCTAATTTTTAAATTAGTCCATACTGATAACCTAAAATTCTCTGGGTTGCCTGTTTTACTAGTCTATTATGATCCAGAAACTGTTTTCCCTTGTTGCTTCTTCCCATATCTACAGTTGCACTATTATAATTATTCTGTGTAGAGTTTTATACATACATGCATATATATATGTATGTATACATGATTGACTACTTCAAGAGGTTTCAGTTCAGTTCAGTCACTTAGTCGTGTCCGACTCTTTGAGACCCCATGAATCGCAGCACGCCAGGCCTCCTGTCCATCACCAACTCCCGGAGTTCACTC
>NW_011481173.1:499-1394 GCF_000754665.1 Bison bison bison | reverse complement strand
TTAATTTTGATAATATCCAGAGGTAGACATATGTTGTATGTATAATGTATATAAAACATATAAACAGACAACACTAAATATTTCAGCTTTATTTTAACATCTAGTTATGAATCAGGTATTATACATTTACTAGTTTATAGGTAGCAGTTGGGAAAATTAAATTTATTTCCTTAGATTGATTAAGGCATTACTAATTGAGGACAAAGCTTCAAGATTTTTATCTGTCCTTGATAAATCTTTAAGGAAGCTGTGAATCAGATTTTGGGTTTCCAGCACTTTTCCAGCACTTTCAATGTTAAAATCCTTTCCCCTTTAGTCACCTTTGATTTCAGGTTTTACCTGATTGAGCTAATTAGGCTCTGCCTCAGGTCAATATATTGGAGAAGGAAATGGCAACCCACTCCAGTGTTCTTGCTTGGAGAATCCCAGGAATGGAGGAGCCTGGTGGATTGCTGTGTATGGGGTCACACAGAGTCAGACACAACTGAAGCGACTTAGCAGCAGCAGCAGCAGCAACAGCAGGTCAATATGGGTTGTACTTTCATTTCGAGTTTGTAGAAGTTTGTAAGACACAAACATTTGCTTTCAACTCTACAATGACCTTGTCTGCTACTTGAATGACATAAAAAGGTGGAATTGTCTAGCTAAATATTTTTTCATTTGCTTTGTTAAATCAGTGAGAAGATTTCCAACAAAACTGGAAATCAAGGGGTTTTTGTATTACTTTTAATTAATTTACTTTTTTAATTGAAGGGCAATTGCTTTACAATCCTGTGTGGTTTCTGTCATAAAACAACATGAATCAGTCATAATTCTCTTCTCTCTCTCTCTCTCTCTCTCTCTATATATATATATATATATATATATGACAATTTTTAAAATTTTATTTTTAATT
>NW_011481173.1:0-399 GCF_000754665.1 Bison bison bison | reverse complement strand
GCGACCCCATGGACTGCAGCCCACCAGGCTCCTCCGTCCATGGGATTTTCCAGGCAAGAGTACTGGAGTGGGGTGCCATTGCCTTCTCCAGAAAACTATCTCACTTAACCTTTATTTCATAACTTAAGAAAATATCATCATACCAAGTTGATTTTCCTTGCTGGCAAAGTCTACAAGACAAATAGCATAAACTTATTGACCTTCAGTAAACCTAGTTACAATAAAAAAGTCTGTTTGATAAAGCAAATAGCTTAAATTAGCTTTAGTACCAGATATTAATGTTGAGTATTTCCTAGATCATGTGAACCTGGAATTAATTCTTGCCAGTTTTCTTTGTATTTAGAAATATTTTATTTGTAAGGTCTTAAAATCAATAGAAAGAGCTTTTTTATAAATTTA
>NW_011481172.1:4691-5957 GCF_000754665.1 Bison bison bison | reverse complement strand
CTTCCTTTCTTTACTTCAGAGAATACATTTGATGAATTTACCTGTCTTCTCCTCTTCAAAATAATGTGGGTGAGACTCTAATGTTAGAGATACCTGGCTGTAAGCTTCAGGACTAAGCATTTTCTGTGAATATTCATGTGGATACAAACCAAGATAACAATTCTAATATTTCTCAAAACCATGATTGTTTTAAGAGTATCTGTATCAGTTCCAGAAATAATGAGCATACCATGGATTGATCATAATACAATAATTATGTTTCTGGTTTGGGTTTGTGTTATGTTCAGTATTTGGTGAGACATTAAACAAGTATTAATGAGCAGTTCTCTAGATGTGTATTTTTGTTTTGTCATAATATTAATTACCTTTTTGTGGGAATAATTTGGTGCCAAAGAAAGAGTCTCTTTACTCACTGAAGGGAAACATTTCTACAAACTTATTTAACACATATATTTTTATCTCTTGAGCCTCGCTGTAGCTCAGCTGGTAAAGAATCAGCCTGCAATACAGGAGACCCTGGTTCGATTCCTGTGCCAGAAAGATCCCTGGAGAATGGGTAGGCTACCCACTCCAATATTTTTGCACTTCCCTGGTGGCTCAGATGGTAGAGAATCTACCTGCAATGTGGGAGACCTGGCTTCAATCCCTGGGTTGGGAAGATCTCCTGGAGAAAAGAACAGCTACCCACTCCAGTGAAATATAAAAAAGACTTTTTCTTTATAAAATGGAAATGAGATGAGTGATAATAAATGCTGTAGGCTTCCCTCATAGCTCAGCCGGTAAAGAATCTGCCTGCAATGAGGAAGACCTGGGTTTGATCCCTGGGTTGGGAACGAGCTCTTGGAGAAGGAGATAGCTACCCACTCCAGTATTCTAGCCTGGAGAATTCCATGGACTATATAGTTCATGGAGTCACAAAGAGTCAGACATGACTGAGTGACTTTCACTTTCAATTGTTTCTGAAATATATAGACTCATCTCCATTGTGTTTTCATGCATTTATGTGTGTGTCACGTATTTGTATGTGTGTGTGTCTTGGATAATATGTGAAAATTGGAATATGAATGACGTGTATATTTTTTAGACCTAAAGAATATGATATATTGTTCACATGAAGTTCAATTTTTCACAGGTTGTTATTTGTAAGATACTTTTGAAATAACTACTTTTGAAATAAAACAACAAGAACCTTCAAACTAATGTTTATACTTGGTTGTTGTTGTTTTGAGACCCCCTGGACTGTAGCCCACCAGGCTCCTCTGTCTG
>NW_011481172.1:589-1050 GCF_000754665.1 Bison bison bison | reverse complement strand
GGTTATTTTATTGTTTCAACAAAAAAACAAGCAATCAAGTCAAGAGTCCCAGACCAAAGTGAAAGTGAAGTCTCTCAGTCGTGTCCGACTCTTTGCGACCCCGTGAACTGTAGCCCACCAGACTCCTTTGTCCATGGGATTCTCCAGGCAAGAATACTGGAGTGGGTTGCCATTTATATCTCCTTCCAAATATAAGTTATGAGAAACATATTTCAGAATTTAGTATCTTTATCTCATGGTTGATAGTTTTATTTTATTTGTTTGATTAATAGCTAGTTCTTCCACTGGACAGACATGTGCAGATAACATCTCATATTTCTTACTTTTTTTTAATTCTCAAGTATAGACCTATAGCTAGTACAGAGGATTAAATGAATAATGAAGTAATAAATGAAATGATGATAAAAGGAAAAATATATCTGTTATTAAAAGTATGTTAACTTGAGTACATCTTGCAATGA
>NW_011481172.1:0-416 GCF_000754665.1 Bison bison bison | reverse complement strand
CTCTCACTTATATAAAATTACTGAGACAGCTACAGGGCTAAGAACTTCATTGTTGTAATATCATCTAATTACTAAAAGTATGCTATACCATAGGCACAGAAAAGTCTAAGAGAATTAGAAGGGTTAGGATGCTGTCTTATGTTATTACCTCAAACAGTGTGAATGAGATGCAGTACCTTGTTAAAATAGTAGTTAATTTATTCTTATTTTGCCTGTTTTCAAGGTAATCAGAGTGTTAAGAAATGAAAGACCTAAATTTAGAGTTAATAAGCATTTGGTTAGAATCTCATATTAGCCACCTGGACTGTATGACCTTGAACAGTTATGTGTGTGTGTGTGTGTGTATAATACATATATATATATATATATATATATAGAGAGAGAGAGAGAGAGAGAGAGAGAGAATCTGCTATACT
>NW_011481171.1:15547-16393 GCF_000754665.1 Bison bison bison | reverse complement strand
TTAAATGGCATCACCGACTCAATGGACATGAGTTTCGGTAAACTCTGGGAGTTGGTGATGGACAGGGAGGCCTGGCGTGCTGCAGTTTATGCGGTCGCAAAGAGTCAGACATGACTGAGCGACTGAAGTGAACTGAATAACACTTGGTGAGGCACTGGAAACATCATCCATCACAGCCTTATTCCTTTAATTGGATAGTAATCTTTACAAAGCCTATACAATCAGGACTTTCTGCACTGAACAGTTACCTCTACCTCTCAACCTGTATCCCCCTAATCATCCTCTCTCATCACTGACCTAAAGTACACAGTGTGCTAGTTCTTTAGATGCAGTCTGATGATAGACAACTTTGTGCCTCCCATTCATAGTTGTGAAGCTTCTGTCAATTAGCAGGCAGAGCATAAAAAGATAAATCTCTATTTTATCTTCTCAAACAGCTTGTTTTTTGTTTTGTCCCACAGCTTTCCCAAGGCATCTTGAAGTATGTAAATGATTGGCAAAATTCTCCA
Source organism: Bison bison bison (assembly GCF_000754665.1). NCBI lineage: Eukaryota > Metazoa > Chordata > Mammalia > Artiodactyla > Bovidae > Bison > Bison bison. Next base: position 15,884 of record NW_011481171.1, on the reverse strand, counting down.
ACAAGGCCTCAAGGGAGACTTTGGGAATCAGAGGGTCCAGAATGATGATTGGCCCATGATCAGTGTCACAGATGTGTCAGTCATCATCCATGTTCTCCTAAAACTTAGCTGTAAGCCTCTACCACATACTTCAGTCCCATCCTAAACACCCTAACTAATGCAGCCTGCTATTTTCTTCACATCATCATTTTAACCCATGTCACACTCAGTTACTTCCCAGGGTAATTAGGAGGCAGTTTTTTTTTTTTTTTTTCTTTTTACCAAAGCAGATATAGATGATAATGACTAAAACAATCTAAATGGAAAGCTAAGTGCAATGTATACTGAAAAACAAGAA
>NW_011481171.1:11399-12792 GCF_000754665.1 Bison bison bison | reverse complement strand
GAACTGAACTGAACTGATCACTTTGCTTAGTAACAGTGTTTTCCCCCACTCTTCTTCCTCTATGAACCACAGAATTTCCCCCAAATTTTATGATACTCATCAAATTGCCCAACACCATAATAATTTGTTCACTTCTGTATCCACCATGAGATAGCAGATTCCTGGACAGGAATTCTGTCTTTGATTTTACTATTTATTCCAGTGTCTGGTCTACTGAAGGATTACCTTGAGTTTGAAGATGCCGACATTCCCAGAGCATCCCTTTCTACAAGTGCTAGAGATTTTATTTCAAGCAATGAACTGAAATACAACTCCAAGATTCACCTTTGGATGCTATCCAGTGCAGGCTTCACTCCACCTAAACTTGATCCATCCTTCCTCTTGAGTGGGGGGGAACCAGCTCAGAATTCATCCCTTTAAGACAAATTCCAATAAATAGTTATAGCTGTATATTAACATCGAATGATAACTCGATTAACTACAATAAATGATCTCATAAGCACAGACCAGTGTTTCTCAAATTGGGGTGATAAGAACCCTGGGGGTTTGTGGATATATTTTCACGATCTCCAAGTTCTATATAAATTATTTAAAATGTTATATAAAATATTATATTTTTGACAAAGCTATTTTGAAATTGGAAACCATGTTTACATTTCAAATAACTTAAGTCAGTGTTACTCAAAACATTTACTCTTTAGGATCTCAAAAAACTTGTTTCTTTAAAAGGTGCTGCATCCTGACAAATTACTTCAGTTTGAGAAACAAGAAGGCTCAGGACTATTCATATATTACCTCCAGTCAGTCAGACAAATATCTTTAGGCACTGGCTGGGGGAAACAAGCTGTGAGGAAATACGGATATTAATTAAAATGGGCAGTGAGAGAAGCCCAGCTCATTAATATAATTCTTCTTGCTCTTGCTGGGATACATGAACATGAACAAAAAAAAGTTTTTAAATTTGATGTTAATATTTTTTCAGTTGGATCTTTGTTCTTTTTATACCAGAGAGGCTAATCTTTTTAGCTCACAAAAGTATTTGTTGAAAAAAGTGAAAGGGAAGAGGGGAAGGTCATGGTCTTATAAAACATATTTCTCTATTGCCCTCTTGCCAAACAGGATCCACAAATATCTCAGACTAAAAAGACACTGCTACTCTCATCTATTCTTGGGCAGGAGAGAATAAAAAGCGTACAAAGTTCTAACATATCAGATTTATACTCCCAATCCCTAGAGCCTGAAAAACTCAAGCTTAAAACAATCAACAATTTGCCAGCCTGGATATAGCCAAACACAATGGCCAGGGGTTATTTCTAATCACTTTCCGTGCATTCAAAAAAGGTAAAAACCAAATGACATTAAAATAAACATTATACTACCCAGGTGGCTGTAA
>NW_011481171.1:8641-11244 GCF_000754665.1 Bison bison bison | reverse complement strand
TTTTTTAACAATATAACCATATTGGGGATGAGATTATATAGGACTACAGCATTTCTATCCCTCACTTCAATATAGCCTAGCATAGGGCCAGATACACAATATTAATTTTGTAATTTTATTAACTCATATGGTGATATATAAATTACAGATGAGGTAGAAACATGGAAGGACCCTCCAATTTTTGTGTGGGTAGCATCTAAGAGAAAGAAAATGGAACAGGGAAAAGATTACTTAATAGCTACAAAGTAGTACTTACAGTATTCTAAAGAGCCAGAGACTCTTCTTACAGCTGTCCAAGGAGCTAGTAGTGCAAACTGCACCCTGAGCTGGGCCGATCTTTTGACATCCTTCTCAGACAACAGTATCCTTTTTCAGTGATTACAAAGAACTGCTGTGGTGATAATTAGTTACTTGCTTCAGCAGTTCCATATTAAATACTTCTCTGCCAAACACCTTGTACACTAGAGACTGAGATATTATTCATTTGTATTCATTTTCACTGTTGAAATTTATATCCAAAAGACTGATTAGACCTTGGCTTATTTTTCTTTTCATATAAAATGGGGAAACTGGTTCCATCGTTTCTAAGTCCTCACTTGAGTGTGGTGCTTTAGGTAACTTTAAAATAGCAGAATTAAACAGGGTACGTAAAATGTAATAGATTAATCAAACAAAGTGATCTATGGTTTTCAAAAGCACCTCAGCATGTTCTCTCATTTTATCCTTTTACAGCAATCTTCTTGAAATAAGTACGGACTAGTTGGAGCTCCAGATGAAGAAATTTAACGATTAGGAAGTTTAGATAGTTTTTCCTAGAAGTGAATACTGGTAAAGCTCAAACAAGGAGTGGTTTGAAAATGGTGGTAGAGCCCAAAGATACTGGTCTTAAGAGTTCCACTCTAGAACCCCTTTGGTAATATACTAAAATATCAAAGTCACAGTGGTCTATCCACAGACTCACCACCCTTAGTAAAATGAGAGACACTGGTCATCAGGTACATGATATAAATGGGTTTACCAATTTCAAAATTTCAATGACCAGGTTATCAATTCCACCCTGCAATCCAGATGTCTTTCTTAAAAAATAAAAAAAATAAAAAATAAATAAACTTTTTGGTTGTATCCTGGCAATTGGCACTATACAATGGCAATATACAAGAGGAAAGGAGAGACATAGCCAGGCAATCTGCTTTGAAAGGAAGAATGCACAGATAGTGCTAACCTTCCTTCTTGGGAAGTCAATTTTCAAATGATTATTTATAATGAAAACCCCAAATAAAGGGTAGCAATCCAGTTCCTTTGGGTCTGACTTGCCTTGAGCATTTTGCCTAGTAAAACACTAACAGAGGGGATCAGGAACGGTTCTGTTCCCAGAATATGACAATAATCAGAACTGGGATCATTAACAAATGCAGGAAAAGGAGTAAGGTCCAGTCACCTAGTTCTGGCCTGCTTTTGGTAGTCCATACTGCACAAATATAACATCAAAATGGTAGGGAGATCTTGGGCTGATGGGCTTAAAAATGGGACAATCAGTACTGTGTTAACAACACAGAAGGGGCTGTGGGTGGTCAGCACTATTCAAAGTAATGCAAAGAAGGAAGTCGAAGAGTCCGTGATGGGTGGGACCAAGGAAAGTGCAACAGGGAATTATAGAAATTCAAAGGGGGCAGAACAATGACATCTGGGACTGTTAACATTGTAAATTCAAGAGAAAAGAGTTTTGCTCAGTCAACATTTCCCGGCAACAATGCAAAAGGGGCAGGGCAGGGGTGGGAGGGGTGAGGGAGCATAATCCTATCTGGATAGATGGACACCTGGAATTGTGAACATTAAAAATCCATAAGAAGGGTCCAAGGGCAGGCAAGGGGTTTGTAGAGGGAAGATAAGGGCAAGGCCATGATTACTTGGAATTTGATACACTGGAGCCAACGCAAAAGGAGTGGGAATGTGGGTCGCCCTTTGATGGACAAGTTCACATCACAGTGCAGTGTTTATAGTTTAATATACCATGAGAATTTGGAGCTGGGAGTGCTTGCCTAACAAGACCAGGGAGGAAAAACCCATTGCCAACTGCCATTGTGCTCATCAGCAGTCCCAGTGAAAGTTTTGTGTCATCAGCAGCCCATGCAGTAATGCAAAGGGGGTATGAGGGAATGATGTCCTACTCTAATAGAAGGGTGTATAGGTAACTGCAAATATTCACACCCAGAGTCAAAAAAAGAAGCCTTAAGTCAGCAGTCATGATCCATAGTGAGGGTACAGGGATCCTACCTAAAGATCATACGTTTGATATATTATTGGTGCATATTAATTGTCCAAGAGCTGAGGTCATGATAGCTGGCTGAGGGAGTATTACCAAAGTACACTGATAAAGACAAGAATTTCTATTACGTATATTAACAGTAAGGGATCTTGGCGGGGAAACAGTATCCCCTGCACTATTACAAAGGAGATACAATAGTCCTAGAAGTAATAGGGTTATGGGAAAGTGCAACTCTGCACATTAATTGTCCAAATGGAAAGTTCTTAGCAATGGGCAAACTTACGGAAGGCATAGGAAGTGAGGGGGAGGGTCCTTGTCTAGTGCACAAGAATGCACA
>NW_011481171.1:7160-8335 GCF_000754665.1 Bison bison bison | reverse complement strand
GCTTCAATAAGTGAAAGGGCCCTGATTTAAAAAGCACAGCTGTGGACAACTGAGAATGTGTACAAGACAACTAAGATGGTGCACATTAACGGCAATAGTGTGTAAGATCTTGAATAGTAGGCATCTCCTGCTAAAATGTAAATAGAATGGGAGGGTCCTTACCTGAGGTACAGGTACAGGAGCAAATGTGAGTACATACATTAACAGTCCAAGACAGTGAGTCTTAGCTAGTCAGAAGCCCCTGCCGTAATGTAAATGGGGCAAGGATAGGGGATCCTAGTCTAACATAAGGGAGCATGGACTATTGAAATTATGCACATTTAAACTGTACAGAAGCAGCAGCCAGTTGATTAGGACCCCTGATGCAAAGAAGGTGGAATGGGATGGGTTCCTAGTGTAATTCTGCACATTAACTGCCCAAAATAAAAACTAGTCAGTAGTCCCTGTTTTAATACTAAAAATTCAATATATTAGTTTGTCATGAGGGCACATGCACATTGAGTCCCAAGAGAAAGAGTTTGGGTCACTAACATCCCCTGATATAATGCAAAAAGGGAGGGATATTAATTTAAAGAGAAGGGCCTTAAACACTGGAATTTTGCATGTAAATACTCCCAGAGAAAAAGTAATGGAGGTAATTAATATATATTTTTATAAAACAGAATACAAGGGACTGAAGTGATAGAATATATTCATGGTGAATTGTCACGGTTCACTTTATTCTAGTACAAAGGTCTTGAGTAAAGGACATCCATCACTGAATACAAGGGAAATAAGTGGAGTCTTTATACACTGCAGAGGAAGAGGAACAAATGCAACTGCACATTAAAAAGCACAAAAAGAGGGGCCTTAGTGTTCAGGACCCTAAGGTGTAATGTGAGAGGATAAGATGCACCACAATAGTCAGTACCTTCTGTGGTAAGCAAAGGAAGTAGAGAGGGAATGCAAACTAGGCTAACAGAAGGGACCATGGCTACAGTTAAGCACCCTTCCATGGAACGCAAAGGAAGTGGAAGTAGGAGGGAACAGGATCCTAGATATCAGAAGGGAACACAGCAGCAATTATCACCTTGACAGTCCCAAATGCCTTCACAGATAATGTAAAGGAAGTCCTGGGATCCTAAACTAACAAAAGGGACCACATCTGCATTTAGACACATTCACAGGTTCCAAGT
>NW_011481171.1:4895-6443 GCF_000754665.1 Bison bison bison | reverse complement strand
GGGATCCCAGGTTAATGTAAGGGCCTGTAGCTGCATTTAAGCAAGTTAACAGTCCCTTGTACCCTCTTTTATAATGCAAATTGAGTAGGAGGGCATGGGAATCTAGATCAACAGATGAGACTGTATAGGCAAGTAAAGGCATTAACAGTCCTTAAGTACCCTCTGCAGTCATGAAAAGGAAGTTAGGTGGGAATAGGATCCTAGGTTAACATAAGGGACTACAGCTGCATTTAAACACATTAACAGTCCCTTGTAGCCTCTCTGACAAGTGAGTTAGGTGGGGATGGGATCCTAGGTAACATAAAGGACTGCAAGCAGCACTTAAGCACATTAGCAGTCCCTTGTATCCCCTTCGGTAATGTAGAGGGAATTAAAGGGGGAGAGGGAATCTTAGACTAAAGCACGGGACTGTAACTGCCTTTATGTACAATAACAGTCCCTTGTACACTTTGGGGTAATGCAAATGGAGTAGGAAGGATGGGGATCTAGACTAAAAGAAGGGACAGTAGTGCAATTAAGCCCATAAAAAGTCCCATGTATACTCTGAACTAATACAAAGGAAGTTAGGTAGAAATAGGATCCTGATTATCATAAGGGACTATAGTTCCATTTAAGTACATTAACCATCCCTTCTATCCTCTCTGATAATGCAAATCAAGAAGGAAGAGAATGGATCCTAGATGAGATAAAGGAATGTAGCTGCAGTGAATCACATTAACAGTTCCAAGTATCCTCTGCAATCATGCAAAGGGACTTAGTTGGGGGTGGGATCCTAGGTTAACATAAGGGACTGTAATTGCATTTAAAAGCATTAGCAGGCACTTGTACAGTCACTGGTAATGCAAAGGGAGTTAGGTGGGAATAGGATCCTGGGTTTTAAAAAGGAGGGGGAGGGAAAAGAACTGTACGGGCACATTAACAGTCCATAGTATCCTCCGTGGTAATGTAAATCTTTAGGAGATGGGAATCTAAACAAAGGAAAGGAACAATGGTAGTTCATTAACAAGTTCTATGTAGGCTCTGCAGTACTTAAAAGGAAGATATTAATAGTTGGTAATGGGATCCTAGGTTACCATAAGGGATGTAGTGGTATTTAAGGCCATGAACAGCCCCAAGCATCCTCTGCAAGCCTGCAAAGAGCCTTAGCTGAGGATAAGATCCTAGGTTAATATAAGAGACTGTAGCAGCATTTTAGCACATTAACAGTCCATTATACCCTCTTTGGTAATGCAAATCAAGGATGGCCTGGGAATCTAGACTAACAGAAGGAAGGGCAGTGCAAATAAGCCCATTAACAAGTCCATGTAGGCTCTACATTAATGAAAACAGAGTTAGATGGGAATAGGATCTTAGATTAACATAAGAAACTGCTGTTGCATTTAATCATGTTTAACAGTCCCTTGTCGGAGAAGGCAATGGCACCCCACTCCAGTACTCTTGCCTAGAGAATCTCATGGATGGAGGAGCCTGGTGGGCTGCAGTCCATGGGGTCGCTAGGAGTCGGACATGACTGAGCGGCTTAGCAGCAGCAGCAGCAGCAGTAGTCCC
>NW_011481171.1:4684-4795 GCF_000754665.1 Bison bison bison | reverse complement strand
TGTGAAGAAAGCTGAGTGCCTTAGAATTGATGCTCTTGAACCGTGGTATTGGAGAAGACTCTTGAGAGTCCCTTGGACTGCAAGGAGATCCAACCAGTCCATCCTAAAGGA
>NW_011481171.1:1325-4363 GCF_000754665.1 Bison bison bison | reverse complement strand
GCTCTAATTGAGCCCATGAACTATCCCAAGTACCCTCTACAATCATATCAGGGGGTGAGGTGGGAACAGGATTTTAGATAAATGTAAGATTCTGTAGCTCCATTTAAGCACATTAACAGTTTCTTGTAGCATCTTCAGTAATGCAAATTAAGTAAAAGTAACAAATTTCAAAATAACAGAGGGGACTGTGGCCCATTAACAGTTTCTTGTACAGTCAGTAGTAATACAAATCATGTAGGAGTGGATGGGAATCTAGACTAACAGAAGGAACTGTAACTGTAATAAAGCCCATTAACAGTCCCAAGAACTTTCTGCAGTCATTAAAAGGGAGTTGGGTGGGAATAGGGTCCGAGGTAAACATAAGGGACTATAGTTGCTTTTAAGCACAGTACCAGTCCCTTCTACTTTCTGTGGTAGTGCAAGGGAGTCACTTACTGTTGGGGAATGGGGTCATAGGTAAACATAACAGACTGGATGGATTTAAGCACAGTAACAGTCTCTTGTGCACTCTGGGGTAATGCAAATTGAGTAGGAGAGATGGGATTCTAGACTTAACAAAAAGGACAGCAGTGCATTTAAGCCCATTAACAAGTCCCTGTAGGCTCTGCAATAATGAAAATGGAGTTAGGTGGGAATGGGATCCTAGATTAATATAGAGGACTGTAGCTGGATTTAAGCACATTAACAGTCCCAGTTACTTTATGTGGTAATACAAATCCAGTAAGAACGAAAACGATTCTAGATTAACAAAAGGAACTGTGGCTGCAGTAAAGCTCATTAACAGTTCCAAGTACCCTCTGCAGTCATTAAAAGGGAGTTAGGTGGGCATAGGGTCCTAGGTAACATAAGGGACTGTGGCTGCAGTAAAGCACATTAACAGTCCCTTATACCTTCTTTTATAATGCAAATTAGTCAGAGAGCATGGGAAAGTAGACCAACAGATGAGACTGTATAGACAGGTAAGTGCATTACCAGTCCCAAATATCCTCTGCACAGTCATGAAAAGGTAGTTAGCTGGGGACAGAATCCTAGATTAACATAAGACTGTAGCTGCTTTTAAGCACATTAACAGTCTATGAACACTCTGTGTTAATGCAAATCATGTAGGAGTGGATGGAAATCTAGACTAACAGAAGGAACTGTTAGGGACTTTTAAGCACAGTATCAGTCCCAAGTAATCTACGGTCATGAAAAGGGAGTTAGGTGGGGGATGGGATCCTAGGTCATTGCTTTTAGGCACATTAACAGTCCCCTTATATCTCCCTTGGTAGTGCAAATTGAGTAGGAGGGCATGGGAATCTCAACTAACAGAAGGGACAGTAGCTCTAATTGAGACCATTAACTATTCCAAGCAATCTCCGAAGTCATGCAACAAGATTTAAATGGGAATGGGATCATAGGTAAACCTAAGAGACTGTAGATACATTTAAGCATGTTAACAGTCTTTACACTCCAGGATAATACAAATCAAGTAGGAGGGATAGGCTTCTAGACTAAGAACCGACAGCAGTGCAATTAAGCATTTTGACAAGTCCAATATAGGCTCTGGAGAAGGCAATGGCACCCCACTCCAGTACTCTTGCCTGGAAAATCCCATGGACGGAGGAGCCTGGTGGGCTGCAGTCTATGGGGTTGCAAAGAGTCAGACACGACTGAAGCGACTTAGCAGCAGCAGCAGCATATAGGCTCTGCATTAATGAAAAAGAAGTCAGGTGGGAATGGAATCCTAGGTTAACATAAGGGACTGTAGCTGCATTTAAGCACCATATCAGTCCCTTGTACCCTCTTTCACAATGCAAATTGAGTAGCAGGGCATGGGAATCTAGATCAACAGATGAGACTATATAGGCAGGTAAATGCATTAACAGCCCCAAGTAACCTCTGCAGTCATGAAAAGGGAGTTAGATAGGAATGGGATCCTAGATTAATAGAAAAGACTACAGCTGGATTTAAGCACATTAACAGTTCCAAGTACCCTCTGCAGTAAAAAAGGGAGTTAGGTGGGAATAGGGTCCTGGGTAAACAAAAAATTGTAGCTGCTTTTAAACCCAGTACCAGTCCTTTTACCTTCTGTGGTAGTGCAAGGGAGTCAGGTGGGAATGGGGGTATAGGTAAACACAGACTGTGGATGCATTTAAGCACAGTAACAACCTCTTCAAACACTCTGTGATAATGTCAATCCACTAGGAGGGATGGGCTCCTAGAATAATAGAAGGAATGGCAGTGCAATTAAGTACACTGACAAGTCCCGTATAGGCTCTGCAGTAATGAAAAGAGAGTCAGGTGGGAATGAGATCTAGGTTAACTTAAGGGACTATAGCTACATTTAAGCACATAAACAGTCCCTTGTATGCTTTTAAAATGCAGATTTACTAGGAGGGCATGGAAATCTAAACTAACAGGAGACTGTATAGGCAAGAAGTGCATTAACAGTCCCAAACACCTTCTGCAGTGGTAAAAAGGGAATTAAGTAGGAATGGGATCCAAGGTTAATATAAGGGACTGGATCTGCACTTAAGTACACTGAAAGTCCCTGGGAGCCTCTGGGATACTGCAAAGGGAATTAGATGGGAATGGGATCCCACCTTACTAAAAGGGACTGTAGCTGCATTTAAGCACTATAACAGTCCTTTATACCCTCTTTTATGATGTAAATTGAGTAGCACAGCATGGGAATCTAGACCAACAGATGAGACTGTATAAGCAGATAAGTGCAATAACAGTCCCAAGTACCCTCTGAAGTCATGAAAACTAGTTAGATGGAGACAGAATCTTAGGTTAACATAAAGGACTGTAGCTCCATTTAAGCCATTAGCAATCCCAGTTCCTCTATGTAGTAATACAAATCCAGCAAGAAGGAAACTGTTTCTAGATTAACAGAAGGAACTGTGCTGCCGTTAAGCCCATTACTAGTCTCAAGTAACTTCTGCAGCCATTAAAAGGGAGTTGTGTGGGATAGGGTCCTAGGTAAACATAAGGGACTGTAGTTGCTTTTAAGCACAGTACCAGTACCTTTTACTTTCTGTGGTAGTGCAAGG
>NW_011481171.1:0-572 GCF_000754665.1 Bison bison bison | reverse complement strand
GTACAGTCTGGGGTAATGCAAACTGAGTAGGAGAGATGGGATTCTAGACTAACAGAATGGACAGTAGTGTAAGTAAACCTATTAATAAGTCCTTGTAGGCTCTGCAGTAATAAAAAGGGAGTCAGGTGGGAATGGGATCCTAGGTTAACATTAGGGACTGTAGAGGCATTTAAGCACATTAGCAATCCCAGTTACTCTATGTGGCACTACAAATCCAGTAAGAAAGAAATTGACTCTAGGTTAATAGAAGGGACAGTAGCTCCAGTTAAGCCCATCAATAGTCCCAAGTACATTCTGCACTCATTAAAAGGGAGCTGGGTGGGATAGGGTCCTAGGCAAACATAAGGGACTGCAGTTGTTTTTAAGCACAGTACCAGTCTCTTCCACTTTCTGTGGTAGTGCAAAGGAGTCACTATTGGGAATGGGGTCATAGGTAAACATAACGGACAGGATGGATTTAAGCACAGTAACAATCTCTTGTACACTCTGGGGAAATTGAGTAGGAGAGATGGGATTCTAGACTTAACAAAAGAACAAGAGTGCATTTAAGCCCATTAACAAGTCCTTGTAGG
>NW_011481170.1:57447-58071 GCF_000754665.1 Bison bison bison | reverse complement strand
AAAAAAAAAAAAAATTAAAATCCAACAGATTGAGTCCTCTTGGCATGCTCTGCACACAGAACAGGAAACATCATGACATTCGGGAGGCGCCCGACATCTCAATTCACAGGCACAAAATGATACTTAAATAGCATCTGTGGTGGTGACACAGCCAAGATATACAAGAAAGCTACAAGTAACATTTATGGTGGGGAGAGAGAAGCTCCCTCATGCTCTTAGGGCAAAATAGCAGCATCATTCACAGTCACAGTTCAATTTTACTCCACAATCTATTTCATTCATTCCATCAGTCTATGCTGAGAGTAGCTACAGAAAGCTTCTTTGAGGAGGTGACTTCTGACCTTAAATCTGCATGATGGATGGGAGCTGTAGACCAGGCAAGGACACTCCTCTAGGGAAGCTGCCAGCTGTAGGCAGAGGGACACAGATGGCAAATCAGGTTCCAATCATTGCTGTTACGACTTGAATTGTATCCACCAAAAGATGTTATATTCTTACTCTCCAATACCTGTGAATGTGACTGCATTTGGAAATAGGGTCTTTGCAGACAATCAATAAGATGAGGTGATTTGACTGGGACTTGATCCAATTGGTTTTAGAAAAGGCAGAGGAACCAGAGATCAA
>NW_011481170.1:53878-54508 GCF_000754665.1 Bison bison bison | reverse complement strand
CAGAAACCCCCCAGACTTCTCAGAAAACACAGGCCCTTCATATTGTTACCCAGAGCCATGGCAGCTGCTGCGCCCACCAGGGTTCACGGAACCATCTTCAAATGTCAGCCAGCCTCCACGGCTTCAAACACAACATCAATAAAATGATGGCACCTTCCCCCGGGCAGGAAAGCAAGGCCCTAAAGAGTGAGGTAACAGAGACCTTAATGAGCACTGTTCTGGGGGCCAAAAAAACGGAGACTGTCCAGGGATGGTTCTCTTTCACCAAGCCCAGAGGCCCCATAAAATAAGGAAAGTTCTGAAGTGAGCAGCCAACACAAACACATATGTCCCAAACACCGTGCTAGGATTCTGAAGACGAGAAAGCAAGGGATGGTGAACATTTGATTAGGGAGGCAAAGCTGGTCACAGATAATAAAACAACAAAACACCCAAAATGTAGTACTTATCATGATTATCAGTTTTTTAAAAGGACAGTACAAAAAATTATCCCCAACGAGTAGACAAAGACAGAGAAGGAAAAAACATCAGAAAAGACTTCACATAAAACGTAAGGGGAGTGAAAATGATTATGAAATGATTGTATCATATTACATTTATATTTATTATATTGACATGTTACATTTGGTA
>NW_011481170.1:52931-53622 GCF_000754665.1 Bison bison bison | reverse complement strand
TGTAGTCTGACAAGCTCCTCTGTCCATGGAATTCTCCAGGCAAGAATGCTGGAGTGGGTAGCCATTTCCTCTGCCAGGGGATCTTCCCAACCTTTACCATCTGAGCCACCAGGAAAGCCCCCCTATATAGAGAGGTGGAAGGGCAATACTTTTGGTGGAAGGGAAATTTAGCAATATCTATGAAAATCCTAAGGAGAGACTGTTAACCCAACAACTCCACTGTGAGGCATTTATCCTATGGGTGGACTCACATGAAATAGGGTGCTTTGTTGCAGGAAAAAAAGAAAAACCAGAAACAATCCCAAATAGGGCACCAATTATACAGAATAAGAGCAGACATAGCAAGAATCATTAATTGAAAAAAAGCCAATTGGATCAGACCTTGCATACTGTCTAGTTTGTGGGGTTTTTTAAAATTGTGTTTTTATTGTTTGTAGTTGCAATAAAATTCTAGAGAATTAAAAAAACAAGAGGGAAGTAAAGTAGGGAAATCTACTTAAGCTCTTCTGTTGTGCTTCAACCATGAGGTGGGGTGTTTTTTATTTTCCCCCATTTTAAACACATATAAGAAAAATATATGAGCAGTGAGAATTCATGAGAACTTAGCCCTAAATTGTTCTCAGCAGTGAACAGAGTCTTAAAAGAAGACTTACTGATTGTCAATGGGCTGTAATTCCTACTCAGGAAGTAG
>NW_011481170.1:51718-52828 GCF_000754665.1 Bison bison bison | reverse complement strand
TTTCATGAAGAAGGCATGAAATCTAAATGGTGTCTTATTAGTCATCATTTAATCAGAAAACCAAATAACGTTCCACATTGCATTCTGCAAGTTGAGTGCATAATTAAAATTTGATCAGTGCACTTTTCATAATTTTAAGGGGCAAAAGTACGTAATGTAATCAAAATACAATTCAGCACATTATGAATTGGGTATCTTGTTCATTAGATGCTAAAATTTCCTTATTTCTATAAGGAAAAAAGCTGTGAAGGGCTTAGATGCACACACATGAATCCTCATTAGAGCTTTGCATGTAATAGCAAAAGCAAAATTGGAAATGAAACAAATGTACACAACAGGAAGCTGAGTGAATAAATTATACCATAGCCATACAATGAAATGCTCTGCAGTTCAACAGCATAGATACAGAAAGATGTTGGTGGCACATTTAAGATTTTTTAAAAAGCTGATTTTAACAGCATTTGTGGCACAGCCCTATTTGGAAAATGATACACATATTTATACATGTGTTGGAAAAGGTTAGGAGAGCAAGAACATACTGTAAATTATAGTTATCCCTGGGCAGTTGGATTACAGGAGATTTTAATGTGCATATTTCAATTCATCTTTATTCTAACTTTTTTATTTTAAAAACTTTTGTGTGATTTCGAAAATGCTGGCTATGTTTTCCTTCCTTGGGATAAGAACCCAATGTTCTTCCGTGGAAGCAAATTCCCACATGAAATGTGTCGCTTGTCCTCTTCTTCTGTCCCTTTGTGGGGCTTTCAATAGTTTTTCTGATGCTTCAGAAACTAGAGGGAGAGGGAAAGCCAGGTCTAACCAGGGGCAACTGTGTCCCAGGGTACATGTTGACAGTGCCTGAAGACAGTTTTCATCGTCACAACTAGGTGAGGAAAGGAGCTGTGTGCTATTGGCATCTAGTGGGGAGAGGTCAGAGATGCTGCTAAACATCCCACAGTGCACAGGACAGCCTCACAATAGCCTTAAATAGCCCCAAATGTCAACAGTGTCAAGGTTGAGAAGTCCTGTGTTGGGGTTAATGAATCTTCAGGTGACATGCTTATGCTCCAAAACAGCACCCTTGAAGTGTAAACTATTATTTACAGGATG
>NW_011481170.1:47477-50673 GCF_000754665.1 Bison bison bison | reverse complement strand
TCTGATGATCAGATCAGCTAAAAGAGGCAAAGCACACAGCATACACTAGTAAATGCTAGCTATGATTTTTTTTTTCCTTTCTCCCTCCATTCATCTAGCAAGTGCTTAGTGCCCTGGCTTGACACTCCGCTCCAAGCAAAGAATAAGTCAGACACACCCACTCCCTGTCCCCAGCGGGGCGCCTCCTCTGTGCCACAGTGTGTGTGAGTGTGTGTGTTACAGCCCCAGGACTTTTCTTGCACAAACACAGTCACAACACTTGCAGAATTAAGCACAAACCCATGGTGAGCACCACAGGTCAAAAATGCCAGGAAACACATACCAAATGTATAAAAGTTGCAAGTCTCTTTCACAAGCATGAACAATGAGTAAGAGCTTATCTAATCCACAAAGCTAAAGGACTTTATTATTATTCCAAAGACCCTGATTCAAGGAAACGGTTGCACAGTTTGACAAAATTTGCTATCACTGCATTTCACCAAGGGTGTTGATTAATACAATTTTGTAAGAGCATGTAATGTTTAAAAGCTCAGTAAAGTATTTGCTCTCTTTCATTTCTATGAACATCCCATTACAAAGAGCTGTGTACAATTTGTCCACCTAGACAGCTTGCAGAACACATTTATTACGAAAGCTGAAAAGCTGTGTTAACTGTAGCTTGCTTTTGCACTGAGATGCATTTATGTCTTTCACCAAGAAATAAGCAGTTTGCTTCGGTGTGCTAAAACAATTTTCTCTAAAAGTCAACACTCACCATGAGAGGTAGACATTCCTTATTTCACACAAAAGTTCACTGGCTTCTAGGGGCCTGGGACTCTAATCACAAATTCCCTTCCTTCCTTCCCTCACACCCTCCTTGCCATCGCCAATTTCAGTAAAATTGGTCTCAATCATTATCACCATAAATCCTCACACTTGAGTTTCCATATCGCACTGTGAGGTCCTGCCCTTCCCTCCTCTTCCTCATTCGTATTTTGCCAGGCCCATGTTCAGCCAGCCTCCTTTTCTGCCCGTTTCTGACGATCCCTACAGAAACCTTGTTCCACTTCTTGGGTGGCTGTTAGATCTAAAATACCAGTCTGGTTCCGTCACTAGAAACACAAAATATGGATCTAAAAAGAGAAATTCCATCAAGTAAGCTGGATGTGCATAATTCAGAACAAATTGTGGGCCTATCTGTTTCTTGTTGTACTCCACGTCTGCCTGTCTTGAATCAAAGAAGCTTAAATCAGTGGTGTGTGTTTTGATCTGATGGTTACACAGATATGTTCAGTTTCCAAAACTTCAAACAGCTTACTCTTATGTGCATTTTATATGTGTTCTTATGCTATACTTCACAGTCATTTTAGAAAGTAGCTTACATCGAGTAAACCTCTATGTAAAGTAAGCATATATCACACATCACCTACACTAGTGTTTGAGTTTCCACACTTCAGACTGCTGTCAATTAGTGGGCCATGCAATCAACTTAGAAGGTCCTCACCAACATTGTGTGTGTGGGCGCGGGGTGGTAAAAGCACTTGAACTACCTTCTTAAAAATTAAGTGCACAATACAGTATTGCTGTACAGCAGAACTTTACAGTATATACATCTTGCATAACTGGAACTTCTTACCCACGGAACAGCAACTCCCCACTTCCGTCTCCACCAGCCCATGGCAACAAAGATATCGCAACAACTTCACTGTCCAGTTATGGATGAATGGAACAAGAAACCACGGCATATAAAAACAATGAAAAATTATTCAGCTTTAAAAAAAGAATGGAATCCTGCTATAGCCTGACCAGCATTCTTTAAAAAGAATAGAGAATAAGAGAGTGCATCATACACAATGAAGGCAACAACTGCTCCAGGAGATGTTTTGCACCTACATGTATGTGTCTGTATATGCACATGTGTACTATATGTGCACATGTATACTAGGTCGTCAGACTTTTTTTAAAAATTGCAGGACACAGTGGGGAAAAAAGCCTAAGAAACACTGAGTACACTGACAATAGAATTTGGAAGCCAGGAGACCTGGGTTCTGATCCTGGCTGGTTACAATCTACGTAACCTCTGTGAGCCTCTATCTCACCATTTCTAAAATGGGCAGTGATATTATTTACCTCCTGGAGTTGGTGTAAAGGATCAATGATCTGGCTAACAGTCTACCACAGGGAACTTAAGACACTGTCTCCAATTTTGCCGCCATTCACTTGGTGCCCTGGGCTAGGTTCCTTATCTGTAGGAAGGACGCTTGAAGGATATATACAAAGACGGGCAGTATCCAGGCTGAGCCCCCATCGTGGGACCCCCTTCAAGCCTCTGATGTCTGAGAGTGGCAGAGCAGGGAAGCTATTGCCCAGCACACTGGGTGATAAATCATCCAGCTGTGGATTCTGAGCAGAGGAAAAAACCACTTTCTAAGATAAGAGGGTTTTCCCATTATTCTTGGCAGGAGGTGGCGAAAGGCAGAAGGGGAGGAAGGCCTTGGTAAAGAAATAAGCATTTGTTTTAAGCAAATCACTTTGAAGACAGGTGGTTTTCATTTTGAGAACAAAAGTGATGCTTACAACAGTTAGAGGGCGACTCTGGATACCAGCCATGGGCTTGCCAGGAGAGGGAAACAGGGTCCTAAGGTCTGGAGTGCTCCCAAAGTACCAGAGCGATGACGGAGGCACATGGGACAGTCCAGCACAGAAAAGCGGGAACTAACTTTATCAGGTTGTAGAAACACACCACTTAAAAGGCATCCACTGTATCCCTCATCCAAAGCCTCTATCTATTTAACAAATATTTGTTGAGCATCTACTAAGTGTCCAGAATGGAGTTAGGGGTTGGGGATACAGTGGAATAAGACAGACAAGACCTCTGCCCGCACCAGGGCTGAAATTCCAATGGAGGAGGTAGCAAGTGCCAAGAAAATCAATGAGGCAACAAGAGATTTACAGGCTGTGATGTAAGCACTCTGCAAGAAACAGATATGGCAATGTGACAGGAAAGGAGAAAGGAAACCTAAAATGGAGGAAGTCCCATTAGATAAGATGGCCCAGGAGGGCTTCTCTGAGGTAACACCTGAAAGTGGAGCAAGAGGCAGCCAAGCAGCAGCCAGAGAAGGGTGCTCCCCAGAGACAGCACCCCGAGCGCCTGAGACCAGTGGCAGGAAAGGGCTCAGGAAGAGCTGGGGTGGCCAGAGAGCCGAAGAGCGGCGGG
>NW_011481170.1:47230-47377 GCF_000754665.1 Bison bison bison | reverse complement strand
AGAAGGAAGTGGCCAAGTGGGAGGGTGACCACGATGAGGCTGGAGAGACAGGCACGTGCCAGACCACACAAGGCACAGCCAGCCATGGGCAAGATGATGGAGTCCAATGAAGAGCAAGAGAGAGCTACTGAAAGTTGGTACACGGTG
>NW_011481170.1:38448-46522 GCF_000754665.1 Bison bison bison | reverse complement strand
AAATGGCTGAATAAGATAAGCCTATGACACCAATTGCGAGAACTCAATGGCCACAGTGACTGCCCCCAAAGGAGCTGGGGACAGCAACACAGGCGGCACTTCATAGTCCAGCACACTTCTTGGATCAGTGGTCTAATATCCCGTTAAGGAAGGAGATGGGGTAAGGAGGGCAAAATACATGGTTTAGGGAAGGCCTACAAATGCCAAGCACTTTCACAATCATCACTCCAAATACCCCAGCATTTCCATGAAGTGCAACGATCACAACTTTCAAATGAGAAAAGTACAACTTAAAAGAGGTTTCTGTGAGTGGCCCCAGGCTACAGTTAGCTGAGTGAGGACTTGAGCCTCGTGTGGCACCTGGGTTGGCACTGAGGAACAGGTCGGTGGTCTGAAAAGACCCTGCTCTTTCTGTCCTATTTCCCCCATTTTATTCCCCCCTCTCCTGTCCCATCGTTTCTTCCCACTATAGGAAAGCTGGACTCCACACCTGCCTTCATCCCAGCCTCCCAACTCTGCCAGCTACCTCAGAAATGTTACCTGCTCCCAACCCTCGCCAGAGACACTTCACCCGTGAAAGGGCCACCTGCAGGCTTGGGGGTTCGCGGGTGGGCTTGGCTGGCTGGGGTTGTCTTGTATGCCGTGTTCCCTGGAAAAAACTCATTGATAGTGGTCAGAAGAAGGAAAGAGCCACCCCACCAGACGACAGGGCTGTTCGAAATCTTTATGGATGCCGCCATCAACCGAGAGTCACTTCTGTCACAGAGGAGGGCTTGGGGAAGAAATTCCCTTCCTCCACAAACAAGAAAACTCAAACACCTGGGTCCAAATGGAAGGCGGTATTGCTCACCATCGTGGAAGGACTGAGCCAGGACCAAATTCCCCATCATGCCTCCCTCCCAGTCTACAGAATAGTCGGGCAACAGGCTACAAAAGATGCAGACGGAATAACAATTGAAACAGATGTATGGCCTACTTACAATCTCAGACGCATCGGCAGCAGCGCTCGGGGCTTTGGCTGCGGAAAGCTCCATACTGTGGGGTATGAAATGGTGAGTGTGGGCTGACTGTGTCTGAACTCTGGGCAGGAGTGTGTGCTGTGCTCGGCGAGAACTACGAGTCTCTCTGATTCACTTGGCAGCAGAATTATTCTAAGCATCCTGTCCCGTACCCAGCCCGCCCGCCCGCCCGCCCCTCCCACTACACATTCACACTGGCTGGTTTTTTTTCCTCTCTCTCTGAGCTTATTTCTGTCACAAATCGAGTGAAATACCCTTTTTCCAAATTAATCCAGTCTCTGGCACTTGAGAGTGTGGAACCTTTATGACCCTGGGGGTAAAAGAGGAAGAAGAGCCACCTAATTAGGAAGAAGTTGTAACTAACATAGGAGAGGAGAGCTGGAGAACCACAAAGTCTGCAGTCACAGCAAAATGGAGATTATTCGAGACAGCTGAAACACTCCACCCAGCCTCCAGGAGGAGACATGCACGGGGAACAAAGGGCATATGGTGTTTGCTTTCTTCAACATCCGTTCTCACCATTAAGAGCTGCACCAGCAAACACTCAGTACTTACATAGGGACAAACCTCACTCCACAATAGACTTGAAAATGTAGCTCATAATCAAATAAGTGACCGTGCAAAGCACAGGCCTACCCTGATTTTTTACTACATATAAAGCAAATTTAATAAAGTCCAAATAACTGGCAGAATGTCTTTTTGGCTTAGTGAAACATGGATTATACTTGAAAGAAAGTCAATTTTTGTTAATTCCAAGTTCATATGGTAACTTGAACACTGACATATTCAGGACAAGATTTTATTTTATTTTTTCCTCCAGGAGAGATTCCAAGGAGCTAACTTAATAACTAGATAAGACTGATTTTTTATTATTTATTACTAGTGACATATTTAAACAATTCTATCCTAAAGCAAACAGGTTTTCTAAAGAGACTTAAGTCATTAATATCCCACATAAGTTAATGTTACCACCATCCCCCTTACTGCCTACACTATGACATCATCCAAAGGTAAATTTCAGAGCACTCCCTGATCAGACTATGATGAACTCCTGAATTAGTGAGAGCTGAACTGATGACACTTTTCACAGAGACAGAAAGCTAGGGTCAGCTTCAAAAATGCTCGGGTACCACTCTTAGTCACAGGTGTCCACCTATTCCCCCATAGAGCCCATTCCCAGCTTCAGAGAGGCAGCCTAATTAATTGTAAGCCAATCACTGGTTCAGGGTGAGCAACAGGAAGTAAGCTCACCCTATCAGGCTGCAGGAAAGGACTCCTCCTACATAACCAGCTATGAACAAGGAAGCAGAGGGCCCCATAGCCAAAGCCTGTCATCCTACAACGGCCTGATGACCACAGAGAAACCAGTCCTTGGGTGAAGCTACTGCCAGATGCATACAGTGGAAGAGAGACAGTAAGAACATAGGTCTCTGATGTCACTTTTAGCAGCTGATCACACTGCCTTTGGGTGATGAGCTAAAGCACTGCTGACAAGAACAGTCAGGGGAGCCAAGCAACAGTTTGTAATTTGGCAAAAGAGACTCCTTTAAAGTTAATAAAACACTCACAGAAAACATCCCCCTTAATGTTCAAGAAAAGGGAGAAGTTACAAAGATGAGCGGTTGCCTAGGGCTGGGCATGGAAATGGAAGTGACTGCAAAAGGGCTCAAGGTTTCTTTGGTGGGGGGTGATGGACAAGTTCAAAAATTAGACTATGGTGATGGTTAAGCAACTCTGTAAATATACTAAAAACCACTGAATGGGACACTTCTAATGGGTGAATTTTACAGTATGTAAATTAGATCTCAATAGAGCTGTTTAAAAAAAAAAAAGCTACATGGGAACAGATGCTCATTCAAAAGTCCCAGGATGAAAGGCCTTTAGCCTTTACCTTCATCCACAGCTGACGGAAGCATGTCCCTGCTTAAAATCCTTCCTTCAGTGTGTCCCAATTCGTTGCAGAATCCAAGTGCCTTACAAAGGGATGCGACGTCCCCGTTGCCTGCCAGCCTCACTTTCCCCACTTCCCACTTCACTCGCTGGCAAGGCTCACTTCCAGAAACTCATCCAACTGTCTCCCCACAGCCTCTGAGCACACTACACCCACTTTCTTGCTCACTCTAGCTCCAGCTCTCCTCTTCACTAATCTCATCCTGCTCATCCTACACTGGCTCTTAGGTCCCATCCCTCTGGGCTCCCTGAGCATACTCTGTGCTTGCCTTGGTGGCTTGAAAAAGTATGTTTGGGGGTCTGTCTCTTCAGGCTAGACTCCAGGGCTGAAAAGAGGACTCCAGATATAACAGACACTCAGCAGACACCCACTGAACTGGTCTGCTCTTTCTCTTTGGGGAAGGACACCAGCTTCTCCTATAGGTCACTTGTGTCGTTGACATTGGGGGTGGGAGAGCCAGTGAGGTCCCGAGTGTTCTGGCTCTCATCCACACCCACTTGCCAGAGTGATCTCAGGTCCAGCAAGAGACACAGGCACCTCCAACACATACACGCCACCCTGTGAGAAACCCCTCATCTACAACCACACGGAGCACTTCAGCTTCTCAGCTCAAACACTCCCTGACGCAGAAGGTAATGGTGACAATGCTCGTCGTCTCTCTCACCATATCTAAGCTTTCAGAAAAGGAAGAGTGGGAATGCCTTTTTTTTTCCCCCCCTGATTACGGAGTTGTCCTTGTTTTCTTTAATCCTTACACAAGGTAAGGAGCTGGGGTACCAAAAGTCACAAATGCAACTAGAATGGGAAACACTTGATTTTAAAGCAAGACTGCACATTTTTAAAGGGACTCAATAAACCGAGGAATGCTGGCAAGATCATTTCCACCAAATGTCTTATCTGCCTGCAGGATCTCAGGGGAAAAGATTAATAGCAAAACTTAAGAAATGTTAAAAAGCCAGTTCCTGGAGAGTCTCAATGATCAAAACAAAACAAAGTCACTCTGTGAAAGGAATGACCCACAGAAACCCACCGTGGAGTGGATGCTTCATCACAAGAAAGACATGGCCCAGCCCTCCTGCTTGTCCCAGCTCTCCGAATGTCCCAGAAATGCAACTCCAACCCAGGAGTAGAGGAAAGAGCTGAAACAACAGTTCAGATATTCGCGATGGTAACTGTAAGTCCTACCTCATAATCATGACTCCTCTTTTCCATATTTGGGCCCCAGCTTCCCTGGATGTACTCCACAAGCCCTCACAGACATTATCTAATGCTAAGCAGATCAGCAAACTAACCATTAAGTACTCTGCTTTTTTCTCTATGCGCCCTGATTTAAAGCAGTCTGCACACAATCTTAAAGAAGTGGTCGATTCCCTTGTGTGTTGGGGGGATGCTAAGATTTCTCACATAGTTTAGGTCAAACAGGAAGCTCTTAGGATGTCAGGAAGTCTGTCTTTAAACATCTCAATTTGATTCCAACAGTGAAGTTTTCAAAGCTGTCACTATCCCCCTTCTCCCCCTCACGATAAAACCAAAGGTGACAGATTTATCATGAAATCACTTCAGTAGGTTTTTTTCTCCCTAAATACCTGGCTGTCCTCAGCCAGGGTGACTCTAATCCAAGTAGTTTGGTGTGGGGTCTGGAAATCCATAGCATTCAAACTTCTCCAAGTGACTCACGGGGCCAAGACAGCCCCCAAATAGAGGGCTGGGTGAAAAGGGCCAGTTACACTCTGGCTACTAAAAGAAGCATCAGTCTCAGCCTTTCCCCACCCACCCGGCCAAGACTCCCTGAGCCCGAACTTGCACTTGGGAAAGGACAGATCACGAAGGCTGGGAGGCATGACAGAGTTTGAGAAATTCAGGCTACACCATCATCCGACTTCAGAATCTCCTAGGTCGTGTTTCGTTTTCCCTTTGCAAGTGGGAGAAGCAGCAGCGGGAGGTCACCATCAGACCTCAGAATCCACATCCCATAGTTTGTCAGGATCTTACTGATGAAGAAGAGGGCCAAATCCTCCTCCCTCCCTCTCACCCTCCCATAAACTATGAGCAGTCAGATTAAATGTAAAGGGAGTCAAAAGACTAAACACCGCCTGTTTGTTCAATTAAAGAAATACATTTTTCCACTCGTGCTGGCAACATCAACACTCACGGAACTGCGCATGTTTAAAAGCTACCAGCCACATTCAATTCCTACCCCAGCACACCAGCAGGACCGGCAAAGTTTCTGAGTATTGAAGAGCTCTACACGGACCCAATGCACGCCAAGATAAATCATTCTTAGGATTCGTAAGAACTACTAATTGCATCCATTTTTAAAAATCAATATACTTCAAGAAACTTTTTAAAAATTCATATGGTTATTTCTCTTGTTCAAATAACTTCATAAGAAATTCACAGGAAGTCGTGGTTCCAAGCAAATGTGGCTATGTATTTAAACACACGCACATACACAAAATCTCTCAGTAGCCTAATACCCAGCTCAGCAAAGATTCCTAGCAGGTTCTTAGAACCTGGCAAATTAGGGAATCCCTCGTGCTACTTAAGACCTGTGTTGTTGCCGTTTTAATGTAGGCAAAGCCACACTGACAATCTTGTACCCCTGTATCATAGTACAATTAGGAGTGAGACAGCATGGATTCAAGATAAACCACCCACAGGTTCGAATTCAGCTCTGGCGCTATCTGCTCTCCCCTGGGCAAGTTATTTAACCTCTCTGGTCCATGGAAAATGTTGTGTAAGAATTCACTGTTTTTCCTACCCAGAACGTAATACCATGGGGCTTTTCTTATGGCTCAGTGGTAAAGAATCCACCTGCCAATGTAGGAGACATGGGTTCAATCACTGGATCAGGAAGATCTCCTAGAGAAAGAAATGGCAACCCACTCCAGTATTCTTGCTTGGGAAATTTCATGGACAGAGGAGCCTTGTGGGTTACAGTCCATGGGATCGCAAGAGTCAGACATGACTTAGTGACTGAACAACAACAACAATAGAGTACCACGAATGGTATAGACAAGAGAACTATGTACACAAGAGGCACTCAATTATTACACCCAGACTGCATTTCCTTCAGTGAATATTTCATTACTTAACATGAGCAAACTTTTGGTTCTGTCAAGAAAGGTGCCTGTGGGAAAGTTTTTTTTTCTAATGGCAATGGCAAAAATAAATAAATAAACCAGAAATCAATGAATATATAAAGTTCTCCCTCTCAAATCGTGTACTTAAAATGGTTTATTTATATTATGACATTTATTCTTAACAAAGAAGCATTATTATAGAAAAAATTATGTAAAGTATTTAACACTTTTTTCCACTCGTGCTGGCAGCATCAACACTCACGGCACTGCGTATGTTTAAAAGCTACCAGCTACATTCAATTCCTACCCCAGCACACCAGCAGGACTGGCAAAACTTCTGAGTATTAAAGAGCTCTACACGGACCCAATGCATGCCAGGTGAAAAATGCACTTTATAAAACAGCAGACTGGTACCAGTGACATACAGTTATTGTGATCACAAATGCTGATTTCCAGAATGCTGAGGGCAGGCAACTACCAGACAATAATATTGTCTTCACAGTATCAATGTTACACTGTAATATACGCAGTAATAAGACAGCAGAGGGAATTGGGGTGTTGAAACTATTTAAATTACCAATCTTCATCTGATTTAAGCACTCATGACAAATGAGCAAATGATAGATTATTCAGTGTATTTATTAAATCCATTTCCCTGGGCAATTTCACTAGCCAACACTCTACAATAAACTGAGTTACCATAAGATTTAAATGATTTTTTTTTTCACCAGAGGCTCATTTTAAGAATACCCATCCTTCCAGTTAGTTCTTACAAGGCAATCATTCAAAGAAGGGCTACTGGTGTTCAGACACCAAGGCTGACCTTTAAAAGAGCTACAGTCTT
The DNA here is from genome assembly GCF_000754665.1 of Bison bison bison. Classification (NCBI taxonomy): domain Eukaryota; kingdom Metazoa; phylum Chordata; class Mammalia; order Artiodactyla; family Bovidae; genus Bison; species Bison bison. The sequence continues at coordinate 39,625 of NW_011481170.1, read as the reverse complement.
CACCAAGTTAAATAACCTCTCTGGTTTCAATTTTCCTGTTTGTAACATGAGGAATAATCACTATTTGGGGTGGGGGTCTGGGGGTGAGGATTAGCTGAATTTATGCACATTCTCTACAATTATGAAGAGGAGTAAGTAACACTCCCTTAATGGATAAAGAATAAGACTTCTACTCACAACAGCAATTCACGTTCCTTTTCCCTCTATGTCAGGTCCTGAAGTAGCTATTTAAAAAGTTTATTATTTATTAAATAATAAACTCTCACTGTCCCTCAAAATGTAGGGAGAGAGGAGTAATTCCTGTCTGTGTTTAAAAAACAGAAGAATGAGAGCAGGAAGAAACCCCATGCACTACTTCCGCTCTGGGTTAGTCTTGACAGTGACAGCTGCAAGGGTCACTCTCATCAGCAACATCCCCATAGTGCTGTGACCTTCTAAAGCTGAGGGGATCCAAGGTTGTTCATGGCTCAGGGCCTTTGCACTTGCTATTCTCTACTCAGATGGCCCTTAGTCACAGAGGAGCCTCATCACTCAGGTGTGAGCTACAATGTCACCTTGCCCCCGAGGCCTTCTCTGATGACTCTGGATGAAACAGAAACAGCTCACACACTCCACCAGTCACTCGATCCTTTCCCCCTCATGTATTTCTCTGCTGCATGTTTCATGATCTGTGATTTTTTTGCTTGTCTGTTCTCATGTTCTCTTTCCTCTGTTAGAATATATACTCCCTAAGGGCAGAGACCTTGTGAAGTACATTCCAAAACTGGCACCTGGCACATGAAGGGCACTCAGTGGACAGACCTAGGTAATCTATGTGTTTGACAGTTTCAACACTCTGGCATATCTGCATCTGGTTCTGATGATGGCTTTGCCTCTTCAGACTGCATTTTGTGGCCTTCTGGCATGCCTTGTATTTTGGGGATTGAAAGCCAGACATTTTGTATAGGGTAGTAGCTACTGCGGAGAAGGCAATGGCACCCCACTCCAGTACTCTTGCCTGGAAAATCCCATGGACGGAGGAGTCTGGTGGGCTGCAGTCCATGGGGTCGCTAAGAGTCGGACATGACTGAGCGACTTCACTTTCACTTTTCACTTTCATGCATTGGACGAGGAAATGGCAACCCACTCCAGTATTCTTGCCTGGAGAATCCCAGGGATGGGGGAGCCTGGTGGGCTG
>NW_011481170.1:37871-38301 GCF_000754665.1 Bison bison bison | reverse complement strand
GTCTCTAGTAGCTCTTCCTGTTGAAATCCACTGTTGTTAACTCCTGGAGGCTTCCTGGCATGCTGGGGGAGAATGGGTTCTCAAATATTCTGATCCCCAGGCTTTGGAATGCACATGGGGCCTTCGTCTGAGGGTTGGGGATTTGCCTTTAAAGTGCTTCTGCTCCTCACTCAGGGGCAGAGCCCCTCACCCCTTCCCTCAGCTGCAGGGGGTGTCCTCCAGTGTCTTCAGTCCACAGCCTTGAGGCCCTTCTCCAAGCAGACAAAGACTGCGAGGTAGGGGCTGGGGCTGAGTGGAATTCCTGCCTCCAGCTGCAATGGTATTTCACCAGCGCGCTCAGACCGCATCCTTCCCCCCACAGAAGAAACCTTCTGTTCCTTGAGGGACAAGGATCTAAGCAGATTTCTCAGTGGTTCCTGAGACAGTACCC
>NW_011481170.1:36089-37771 GCF_000754665.1 Bison bison bison | reverse complement strand
CCACACCGTGAGTTTTCTCTGGATTTTCCCCAGGCTTTGCTGTGAGAGCCAGGTGGGATTCTTGGCAGGAAAAGCCTAGGAAAGGGTAAGACTCCCTTCTACCCCACCACTGCCCTGAGGAGCTTCACAATGGTGTTAGCCTACACTCAGCCTCCAGCAATCTGTCAAAACGCAAGCTCCATCTTTCAAGCTCCACCTGCTTCTGTGGCGCCTGGTGGCTTCTGTCTCGAGTAAGCAAAAGTCTTGTGTCTCAGAAAGTGCCCTCCTCTCTCTCCAGATTCTGAAATGACTGTTTGCTCTGCAAACTTGTTCTCTGTTCATTTCTAGTCTGTCCAGATTTTTTCTTGTAAGTGTGGGAGGGACATTTTTGCAACTCTCTATGTCTCTGAGCTGAAATCAGAAGTCTCTTTAATGATTTTTAAAGAATCAAAAGTAGGTATGACAAAATGGTAACATTTGATAAAACTAGGTGGTGGGTAGGTAGATGTTGCTTACATTCTCATGCCCTTCTATATTTTAATAGATCGGTAACATTTCAAGTTTAAGGTGTGGGTGGCCACAGTGGGAAACGGTACTATAATATAAATAGACTGAGATATGTATACATTTGGTTCTTGTTCAACAATACATAGAAGTCTCCTGAATTTTAAAAAATAACCATCATTTTTGGCAACACCTCAGAAACTGTTATGAAAAAATTTAAATCACCCCAATACCATTCAATTTTAGTGTCAAAGTAAAAGAAGAAACTAAAATAGAAAAATTAATGTCTTAAAAGAGAACAATTTATTTGTGCATGTTCATAAATCAAAGTACATGACAATATTACATGTTAATTGATTCATTGTCCTTTAAACTGATAGCCAACCATTACTATTCATATTCATGGGAATTTGAAGTTACTAATGCATGTGCCTGTGAACCACAGGTCATTCAACAAGTGCTGGGTCCCAGGCTGCAGTATATCAGGCAACACATGGGAACCTAATATCACACACCTTAAACCTCAGACTGCCATGTCTCCCCTTATCTGCGTTCGTAAATTAATATAACCTTTCATCGCATATGAATGAAAGCAGCAAAGGCTCAGTAAGATCCATCTCGTGGAAAGAACTTCCTCTTTTTACTTAAATAATTCACTACCTTAGATAATAGCAAGTAAATTATATGCTATGAAAAAAATGAACCATTAAAGACTCCAAAATTTCCGATTAATCTTAAGGATTGTATATTCAATTCAATTAAACTAGATGAATATTTAACACACTTCTTCTCTGTACTTACAACCATTCTAGCCACTCTGGGGGAAAAATGGGCAGACATGAATAACCTACCAATCTCTGCCATCACGACAGACCCTGAGACGGGTTGCAGGGCTGAGAGGAGCCTGCGTGACCACAGCCAGGGGATGGCAAATGCCTGGCACAGACCAAGAAGGGCCCTCCAGTTAAGTTTCATTATCAAAGAAGGTGACTTTTACTTATTTTTATGCTTTAGTATTCACTTGTATATGCCAATTAAAAGGAAATCATTTTCAGTAGAATGCATCTTCATTCGGCTTTTTTTGTAATGAATGAAGACAGGCCTAAGCTTGGCTGTAATGAGCCTTAAATGGGATGACTCCACCAATGATGAATCTGTAGCTTTAATCACCATGTGTGGTTCTGTTAGATGCACTCCAG
>NW_011481170.1:33762-35989 GCF_000754665.1 Bison bison bison | reverse complement strand
GTTTAATTTCCTGCACTGCAATAAGCTCGAAATTAGACTGCACCTCCAGCTCAAGGGCTGGGGACGATGTTTAGCTGAAAGTTGGCAGCATCCTAGTCTTAATGGTCACCTTAAAATACCTGTTAATGGAATCCATTCAAATTCAAGTTTTAAAATAAAAGGGTGAGTTAAATTGAATAAAAAATATCACAGGCTATAAGAGAATAAAGGCATATAGATTTTTAACCACCACTGACAGGAGAAGCTCGCATTATAATTGCATAGATTATATGTACCAAAGAGAGCATCTGTCATGTGACATTTTGAACCAAATAACACACACTCTCTGGAAAAAAAATATCAATAAGCACAAAGAAGCAATTTCTCAACAGTTGAAAGAAACCACACAAACCTGACATGCTCCATAGTCAAATACTTTTCAAAGTTCATATTACGTGTCATCAGAGTCTAATGTCATAATTACTCATTTGACACAGAAAAGCTGAAGCTACTTTCATATGGCAGATGTACTTTTTTTGTAGTCAGGTTGACAATTATTCCAGTTTCAAGATTTGGGGAGAGAAAAGTTGTGCACACACTCATGATTTTGCTGCCAAGAGAACAGTTAAAGACTGAACACAAGGCAAGCTGTGAGCAGATACAGCATGACCAGCAATAAACCTGATTCCTTTTCTATTTGTGCCCATGAAGGCCTCAATATTAAGTGTGACTACAGGTCTAGCGGCTATAACTCGATAATAATTACCATGTTAAACAGTCATAAGGTATCTTCTACCTACAACCTGCCAACCTATTGATTCGGATACCATTTCTTTACTATGAATCTATGTGGTCAGAAAACAAATCCCAAGTGGGCAAACACTTCAGTAGCTGGCATCACACTGCAGACAATGAGGTGTTGTCCAAACACACTCGGCTTTGCTAAGACCACATTCATGTTTTATCAATGCCAATTATAGTTTATTACAGTCATGACTAAGATGCACATCTACAGTAAGTCTTTTAAAGATAATTTGAATTTTTTTCTTCCACAATGTGCAAAAACCAGTCCTTTTTCATTGTCACCTAGCCCCCCACTGTACCGATACTCGTTATCTCACATCTTGACCATGGCCTTGTTTTACAGCCAGGAAAATTACAGCCCTGAGAGCTTCAGGGCCACCACCAAGGAGCTGTCCTGCCTCATTCGAAGAAAGACTGGGTGCAAGAGGAGGCGGTGGCCAGAGTGTCCCCACGCCACCTGGGAACGCAGTGGCACCGCAGGCTCCCCACTCTGGACCTCGATCTGGGACCACCTGCCTCAAGAAAGCCAGGGCAGGGCATGTTTTGGCTCGGACAAGCTCGCAGCTCACAAACGCAGACCAGCCTGTGTTGTTTTCCACCCGGACACCCAGACACAGGATATCATTTCTGTGTCACTTTTCTTGAGAAAAACCTGGTGGTCCCAGAGGAAGGATGACAACAAATGAAACTCTCCTTCCTCCGTGGCGAGCAAAACAGGCAGCCAAGGGCTAACAGGGCCCAGTGCCACGTACTTCATTCCACAAATAGCTGAACACATCCGTGTGTGGCTTTTGCGTTACTGTGTGCAGTGAACACTCATTAAAGACACATTCACTTTTCCACCTTTCCTCTCCCTGAACCTCCCTCAAGAACTTCTTGTCTCATCTTCCACAGGGGCAGAAAGAAGAGGAAGTTTACCCCTGAGCCTGGGAGTCAGGGGGTGGGGGATACATTATTTCAAATCCCCTTGGGAGTTAAGAAACCAAAGTGAAACCAAATGTCTCCTGGGCAGCCCATGAGGTGTCCTGTCCACATAGAGCTTCAGGACAGACCTTGTGTCTCCAGCCTCCTCCCCAGACCCTAGGTGGCTTTCAAGCTGAGGTCACACTGCCCACCCCACCCCCCACCAGCTCTTGCTAATCACTGCCGTGGGGTAGGGGCAGTGCCTGTTGCTACCTGTTTCTGCTCTTCTCTCGGGCATCTGGGCTCAGAAGCTCCCTGCCAGGCTGACTGGGATGAAGGGCGTCACAGCCTGTGGCACTCCCTGTGCCCCTTCCCCACCTGAGCCCTACCTCCATCTCAGCACCACTGCCCACAGCATCCAACCGGAAAACTCTCATCTCTGTATCTTCCCAATCTCTTAGCATGGCTAAACACTTGTATTAACAGCTAACATTTGCTGACTGATTAATAAGTATCAAACACTTCTCAGTTGCCTTACATG
>NW_011481170.1:33387-33554 GCF_000754665.1 Bison bison bison | reverse complement strand
CCAAACCGCCCTCCCTGCTTCCACCTTTTGTCCCCTGCAGTTTGTCCTGAATGCTGCAGCCGGAAGGAACCAGTTAGAGCACCCCAGTCACACCACTTCACTGCTTGCACGATTACTTCCCATCTCACTCAGCGTCCCCAGGCTTAGAGTAGCCCGACCAGACCTGC
>NW_011481170.1:31714-33287 GCF_000754665.1 Bison bison bison | reverse complement strand
TTGCCTTACATGTGTACTCTCGTGCATTCTTCCAAGGACACTAACTAAAAGATATACCGTTGTCAGCCTTCCCATTTTTCATAAGAAGAAAGAAATGGACACCTGGGCAGAAGGATCAAATGGCCTCCCCAAGGTCTCAGGGCTAATAAATACAGAGTCCAGCTTCTAGACCACCAGGCATGACTGCTCCAGGTCAAAGCACACTGAGTCCTGGGCACAGACCTCAGTAAGGACATGCTGAACGTGGCTGACCTGACCAGGCTCACAGGTCACAGCAGAAAAGGCTGAAATGACCAAGTAAAAAGACAAGGCCATGGTAAACTCTCTTCCCACACACAGTGTGTGTACTGTGGGGAAGGGGGAATATTGGCTTCTCGATATGATCCACACTATAGACACTTTCATGCAGATTCATCTACCTGCACCATGAAAAAGAAATCTTAGATGAAAATATGATTTTTAAAAGGTCATCATCAAGTAAAAGTTGAATGGATGAGTTGAAAATCAAAAAAGGAGAAGTTTAGTTACCACACAACTTGTTCACATATGAAAACTTTTATTCTAAAAATTACCATTTTTATTTTAAATGACTATCATTTCATGTCCTTCAATAAACTTTGGAAGATGGCATTCATTCCGTAAGGCCTTCTTGAATAAAGATTTTATGCACCGCATCAAATTTACTTTGTGCTATAAACTTGGAATGTTCTGCTTCCTGGTTTTGGAGACACCAACTTTTTTTTTCCCCCATATCAAAATTTATAAGCTTGAAGAATTTGTACATTTGGCAGGCGTGTAAAACTAATTTTTTTAAAAAAATTCTAACTCTTACAATGTGATTTAAGAGCTCCAATACTACTGATTAGATTTTTTTTAAATATTAGAGATATTCTGTATGTAAATGCATGAACATTAGAGAATAGTGTTATATTGAGCAGTTAAGAATAGTAGCAGTTTTCCTTTATATGCCCAAACTTGGACTCATTCTGGAGAGGGGTAGAAAAGCCCCTGCTAAAAATTCCCCTTATATCGGGTGATATATTATTAATTATTATTAATAACATTATTAATAACAATAGTAACAATGTGCAGTTCACACCCCATGCTGGGAGCCACCTGGGGAGAGAGTCTGGGCCCAAGTGACCACTCTCTCTCCGGGCCTGAAGCACCTTCTCCTACTTTCAGAACATTCACTTTCCTGAATCTTCTCCTCCCCTTATGACCACTACCTATCAGTCTCAATTCTGGTTTTACTTTCAACACTGTAGTGGGAGGAAGGGGCACAACTCCTCTCTTCTCTGACCTCACTCTCTGCCCTGGTGATCTCGGCCAGTCTGGGCTTTCAAAGACCCCTAAATTCCTGTCTCTAGCCTTGAAATCCAGACCCACATCTTCAATCTGCTTCCTGGGACTCAGTACCAAAACCTTGCCATCCCCCCTCCCTCCTCCGTCTTTCTCACCACACACAACCAGCCTTATGCGCAAATCCTGGTGGCTCTACCTTCAGAAGCATCCAGAATCTGACCACTTCTTCTCTGGGCTCCCCAGGACTCCTGCATGGGCCTCCAAACCG
>NW_011481170.1:30793-31614 GCF_000754665.1 Bison bison bison | reverse complement strand
CTTTTCTTCCCACCAAAATATTATGTAACTTGTTCATTATGTTGATAGCTTATTGTCCATCTATCCCACTAGGATGTAAATTCCATGAGAGCAAGGATTTTTGTCTGATTTGTTCAGTGTCTTCCCTAGTAACTATAACACAGCAAACACTCAATAAACATTTGATGAATGAATGAAACTCAGACAGCTTAAATAACTTGCCCAAGGTGGGAAAGCTCAGCTCTCACTCCAAAACTAGTGCTGAGTCACCATTTGTGATGAAATAAAGATGCTTTATCACTACACACTCAGATAACTACAGACCTGATAAAAATTTGAACCAAGTTACACAGCAAGGGTTACATACCATTAACCCAGCTCATTTGTTACTTTCATTATTTGCTGCTTCCTGATACTCTTTCCGAAGACAAGAGGGATTTAAAAACAATTCAGAAAAAGTAACATACGTCTGGGAGCTACTCCCATCACAAGAAGTCGAAGGACTGAATGCACCTCAATCTCTGAGGTAAAGTAAACAAATCAGATGAAAATACATAATTTTCCATTTTAAATCAACTTTCAAAAATCTTAGAAACAAAGAAGCCAAAACCTCCACTAGTAACATTTAGTATTTTCCATACACACACACACGATTTGGTGTTTGTGTAACATGCTGCATATACAATTATGTAGCCTGCTTTTTTTCTCTCATAGCATATACGTAGTTTCTATATTACTGCATAGATCCTTGTGTGTGCATGCTCACTCAGTCATATCCAATCTCTTTTGTGATTCCATGGACTGTAGCCTGCCAGGCTCCTCTGTTCATAGGATTTCCCAGG
>NW_011481170.1:29734-30693 GCF_000754665.1 Bison bison bison | reverse complement strand
CCTTTGGCAATCCTTGGGCCATATCACTTCCCATACCAGGAGCTTAGGACCACCACCATCCAAAGAGTAAGAACTAAGTTACCAACCGTGCCAATAACCACAAACATCGGGAAACAAGCAACAAAGATAGTCACTCATTCAACAAATATGGAAAAGCATCACTGCACCAGGCACGGAGACACAATGCTACACAGAGGCCACAGCCCCTCAGTCCAGGAGGGATGCTGGACATTCATCAAAGAACCACAAAAACAAATTTCAAATTTTAAGAGTGACAAATGTTAGGAGACAAAAATCACTCCACAAAGACTCGCAGAAAATGGAGAGACAAAGCTGGAAAGAAGGGTGGGAGCTGCAGCCCATGGGTGGACCACGTTCAAGAGCTTAATCTCTAGCCTCAAACCAAGGAAAAGCCAAGGAAGGATATTTCAAGTATGTGCAGTATCTGGGGAAGAGGGTGTGATCAGATTTGTATTTCAAGACTGTCAGTAGAACCTCAAGGTGAGGCAAAAGCAGGACAGCCATTCAAGCAGTCTTGGGAGGCGTTTGCTCCAGCAGATGTGGCCCGGGCAGTGAACTAGACCCAGGCCCTTTCATCAGCACTGTCTCTAAGGTCCCCGACCTCCTGTGGCCCACCTCACCACTGTCTTCCTCCACTCTTCTTTCTTTCCGGTCTGCTTCTCTCATTGTTCTCCAGACCAACCACAGAGACATCAAATAGTGATGCCTCCTGGTGTCTGCACAGTGGGCAGGGCTCCACTAAATTCCAGCCATGACCATAACAACACAACAGATAAGAGAATCTGACCTTGGGAGAGAGACCTGAGATACCCAGGACAGGCTAGAGAACTAAGCCTGAGGAAAGTGGGGGGAAGGGGTTGGTTTGGTTTTGAATTTTTCTAATTTAGTGGAAAACAAGGACAAGAGTTAAGAATCCTAATATATACCTATACTGGTAC
>NW_011481170.1:29324-29634 GCF_000754665.1 Bison bison bison | reverse complement strand
TCATAGGATTTCCCAGGCAAGAATACAAGAGTGGGTTGCCATTCCCTTCTCCGGGGGCTCTTCCTAACCCAGGGATCGAACCCACATCTCATGTGTCAACTGCATTGGCAGAATTCTTTACCACTGAGCTACCTGAGAAGCCACAGATCCTTACAGCCCCCAAATTTAAGGCTATGTGGTATCCTGTCAGCAGGCAATGCTAGTATGGACAGAGGAGCCTGGTAGGCTACAGTCCATGGGGTCGCAAAGAGTTGGACACAACTGAGCGACTTCACTTTCACTTTCAAAAAGGAAAGCAAAGAACATAAAC
>NW_011481170.1:28029-28517 GCF_000754665.1 Bison bison bison | reverse complement strand
ATACTGGTACTCACAAGCAGAGATGCAGATGGCTCTGGGGTACAGTCTGAATATGGGGTTTTTATAAAGCTCCCCAGCTGATACTCATGTACAACCAAAGGGGAAACCCACTGGCAATATTATTTTTTAACTTTTTATTTTGAAATAATTATGTACTCCAAGGCAAATTTGGCCTTGAGGTACAGAATGAAGCAAGGCAAAGGCTAATAGAGTTTTTCCAAGAGAACACACTGGTCATAGCAAACATCCTCTTCCAACAACACAAGAGAAGACTCTACACATGGACATCACCAGATGGTCAACACCGAAATCAGATTGATTATATTCTTTGCAGCCAAAGATGGAGAACCTCTATACAGTCAGCAAAAACAAGACCAGGAGCTGATTGTGGCTCTGATCATGAAATCCTTATTGCCAAATTCAGACTTAAATTGAAGAAAGTACGGAAAACCACTAGACCATTCAGGTATGACCTAAATCAAATCCCT
>NW_011481170.1:27267-27929 GCF_000754665.1 Bison bison bison | reverse complement strand
CTAAAACATGATGCTGTGAAAGTGCTGCACTTAATATGCCAGCAAATTTGGAAAACTCAGCAGTGGCCACAGGACCAGAAAAGGTCAATTTTCATTCCAATCCCAAAGAAAGGCAATGCCAAAAAATGCTTAAACTACTGCACAATTGTACTCATCTCACACGCTAGTAAAGTAACACTCAAAATTCTCCAAGACAGTCTTCAACAGCACGTGGACCATGAACTTCCAGATGTTCAAGCTGGTTTTAGAAAAGGCAGAGGAACCAGATATCAAATTGTCAACATCCGTCGGATTATCAAAAAGCAAGAAAGTTCCAGAAAAACATCTATTTCTGCTTTATTGACTATGGCAAAGCCTTTGACTGTGTGGATCACCATAAACTGGAAAATTCTGAAAGAGATGGGAATACCAGACCACCTGACCTGCCTCTTGAAAAGTCTGTATGCAGGTCAGGAAGCAACAGTTAGAACTGGACATGGAACAACAGACTGGTTCCAAATAGGAAAAGGAGTACGTCAAGGCTGTATATTGGCACCCTGCTTATTTAAGTTATATGCAGAGTACATCATGAGAAATGCTGGGCTGGAAGAAGCACAAGCTAGAATCAAGATTGCCAGGAGAAATATCAATAACCTCAGATATGCAGATGACACCACACTTAT
>NW_011481170.1:24220-26654 GCF_000754665.1 Bison bison bison | reverse complement strand
TCCTAAAGGATATCAGTCCTGAATATTCATTGGAAGGACTGATGCTGAAGCTGAAACTCCAACACCTTGGCCACCTGATGCAAAGAACTGACTCATTTGAAAAGACCCTGATGCTGGGAAAGATTGAAGGTGGGAGGACAAGGGGACGGCAGAGGATGAGATGGTTGGATGGCATCACCAACTCAATGGACATGAGTTTAAGTAAACTCCAGGAGTTGGTGATGGAGGCCTGGTGTGCTGCAGTCCATGGGGTCACAAAGAGTTGGACACAACTGAGCGACAGAACTGAAATGAACTGAATTATGTACTCACAGAAACTTACAAAATGGTGCAGAGTGCCATGAACCCTCCACCCAGCTTCCTCCAGTGATGGCATCTCACATGACTACAGTACAATATCAAAACAAAGAAACTGATGTGGGTACGATACTGATAACTACACTACAGATCTCATTCACCTCTCACAGTTTTTGCATGTACTGATTTGTGTGTATGTGTGTATAACTCTGGAGAAGGCAATGGCACCCCACTCCAGTACTCTTGCCTGGAAAATCCCATGGACGGAGGAGCCTGGTAGGCTGCAGTCCATGAGGTGGCTAAGAGTCGGACACGACTGAGTGACTTCACTTTGACTTTTCACTTTCATGCATTGGAGGAGGAAATGGCAACCCACTCCAGTGTTCTTGCCTGGAGAATCCCATGGACAGAGGAGCCTGGTGGGCTGTCGTCTATGGGGTCGCACAGAGTCGGACACGACTGAAACGACTTAGCAGCAGTAGCAGCAGTGTATAACTCTACACAGTTTGATCCAGCATACAGATTTGAGTAATCACCATCACAATCAAGATACAGAAGTGTTCCATCTCCACGAAGTAACCCCCTTGTGCTATCATTTCATAGTTCTACCAGTCCTCTCCCCACCCTGTCACTGTCCTTTAGCAGTTAATCATCTGTTCTTCAACTCTATAATTTTGTCTTTTTGCAATGTAATATAATCATACAATATATAACATTTGAGACTGGCTTTATTCCCAAAGCACAATGCTCTTGTGACCCATCCAAGTTGTTGCCTGTATTCATTTCTTTTTACTGCTGAGTACTATTCCATCATATGAACGGACTAGACTGTGTTTAACCATCCATCCATTGAAGGACATTTAAGTTATTTATAATTCAGAACTACTATAAATAAAGCTGTGCTGCCATGAACATTCTTGTACAGGTTTTTGTGTGGACATACAATTTTTATTTATCTGAGATGACTGTCCAAGAGTACAATCACTGGGTCATGTGGCAAGTGCAAAGTCAGTTTTATAAGAAACTTCCAAACTGTTTCCCAGACTGGCTGAAACCTTTTACAGTCCCAGCAGCAGTGTATGAGAGAACTTTCTGTACACCCTCGCCAGCATTTGGCATTACTACTGTTTTTTTGTTGCAGCCCTTCTAATGCTTATTCTAATAGATAAATAGTACTAGTATCAGTGATACATAGATCAATAGATACAGTCTCATTGTCCTTTTAATTTTCCTTTCTCTAATGGCTAATGATGCTGAACACCTTTTCATGTGCTTACTTTCCATCTGTATATCCTCTTCAGTGAAATGTATGTTCACATCTCTTATCCATTTTTAATTGGACTTTTGGACTTAGTATTGCATTTTGAGAGTTCTTCATTCATTCTAAATATAAGTCCTTTGTCTGACATATGGTTAGCAAATATTTTCACTCAGTCTGTAACCTGTCTTTTCATCCTCTTCACAGAGTTTTTCACAAAAGTTTTTTTAACTCTGAAGAAATCTAATTGATTGATTTTTTATCTTATTGTTCTGTTGGTGTGATGTCTAAAAACTCTTCACCAAGGCCTAGATCCTAAAGATTTTCTCTTGAGTTTAATTCTATAACTTTTATAGTTTTATGTTTTACATTTAGATCTATGATCCATTTTGAGATAATTGTTACAAGGTGTAAGGTTTAGGTAGAGGTTTATTTTTTGCCTCTGGCTGTGCAACTGATCCAGCACCATGAGATGAAAAGGCTCTTTCCTTTGTTGAACTGCTTCTGTACCTTTGTCAAAGATCAGTTGGGCATATCTGTGTGGGTCTATTTCTGGGTTCTTTATTCTGTTCAATTGACCTATGTATCTCCACCAATTCCGCATAGTCTTAATTACTTTAGTTATTAAAGTACGTCATAAAATAGAATAGATGCCTTCTACTTTGTTCTTCTTTCTCTAAATTATTTTACCTATTCTAATTCCTTTGATTTTCCAACACACACATCATGTCCATGTTTTCTTAGATTTATACCTAAGTATTTTAATTTTTAGGATAGATTATAAATGGTATTGTGCTCTTTTTTTTTTTTAATTTTATTTTATTTTTAAAACTTTACATAATTGTATTAGTTTTGCCAAATATCAAAATGAATCTGCCA
>NW_011481170.1:21702-23515 GCF_000754665.1 Bison bison bison | reverse complement strand
TTTATTTCTTTTCTCAGAATGGCACTGACTAGGATATCCAGTACTGTGCTGAATAAGACTAGTGACAGCAGAGATCTTTGCCTTGTTCCTATTCTCAGGGGGGAAAGCATTCACTCTTTCACCATTCAGTATGATGTTAACTGTAGATGCTCCTTATCAAGCTGGGGAAATTCCCCTATATTCCTACTTTACTTAGAGTTTTCATCATGAATCTTTGTTGAATTTTGTCAAGTGATTTTCCTGTACCAACTGATATGATTATCTGATTTTTTACTCCTGTAATCTGTTGATATGGCAGATTACATTAAGTGATTTTTAAACAATGAAGCAGACTTCCATATCTAGAATAAACCCCACTTGGTCACAGTACATAATTCTTTTTATATGCTGCTGGGTTTGTTTTGTTAGTACTTTGTTGAGGATTTTTGTGTCTATGCTCTTGAGCGATACTGGTCTGTAGGTTTTTGGTACTGTCTGTCTAGTTTTGGTAATCAAGTTGCAATGACCTCATAAAATGAATAAGAAGGCATTCTCTCCTCTTCTATTTTCTGGAGGAGATTACGTAGAATTGGTGCCTGTTCTTTAATTGTTTAGTGGAAATCTCCAGTGAAACCTTCTAGTCCTAAAGATTTCTTTCTTAGAAGCTTTTAAATTATCAATTAATTTCTTCAACAGTTATAGGACTGCCAAGACTATCTATGTCATCTTGGGTCAGTTTTGGTAGTTTGTGATATTCAAGGCAACGGTCCATTTCATCTAAATTATCAAAATGTATGTGTACAGAACTGTTTGTCATATTCTCTTACTATTTTTTAAATAGCTGCAGGATCTGTAGGGATAGCCCCTGTTTGATTCCCTAATATTGAAATTTGTGTCTTCTTTTTTAAAAAATAATTTTCAGTCATCTTAAAGATTTATCCATTTTGCTGATCTTTTTAAAGAATTGGTTTTTCATGGATTTTCTCTGTTGTTTTCTGTGTTCAGTGATTCCTGCTCTTCACTACTTTCTTTATTCTGCTTGTTTTAGTGGGGGGAGGGTCTTGTCCTTTTCTAGTTTCTTGAGGTGGGAGCTTAGATTATTGATTTCAGATCTTTCCTCCATTTTGAATTAAGAATTTAGTGCTACAAACTTCCCTCTCAGCACTACTTTAGCTATGTCCCATAAACTTTTTAATATGTAGTATTTTCATTTTCATTCAGCTTGATGTATTTTTAAAATTTCCTCTGAGACTTCCTCTTTGGCTCATGAATTATTCAGAAGTGTGTTATGTGATTTTGAAGGGTTTGGAGATCTTCCTGTTATCTGTTATTGATTTCTAGTTTGATTGTATTATGGTCAGAGAACATACACTGTATTATTTCCACTCCTTTAAATACACTGAGATTAGTTTTATGACCCAGGGTATGGTCTAACTTGGTGAATGTTTCATGAGTACTTGAAAAAGATATGTTTTAAGCTGTTTTTGAGTAAAGTGTCCTATAAATATTAATTAGAACTGCTTGGCTGATAATGCTGTTCAGTTCTTCTATATCCTTCCTGATATCTAATTTAGTAATTCTTTCAATTCTGAGAGAGATGCCGTAGCTCCCAAGTATTACTACTGTGGATGTGTTTACCTTTAAGTTCTATCAGTTTTTGCTTCATGTACTTTGCAGCTCTGTTGTTTGGTTCACTAATATTTGAGATTGTTATGCTTTCTTGGTATAATGACATTTTTGTCATTGCGTAATGTCTCTATCTCAGGTAATTTTCTTCACTCTCTCATCTACTTTATCTGGTATTATATATAGCTGTTCCTGCTTTATTCAAAGT
>NW_011481170.1:19426-21602 GCF_000754665.1 Bison bison bison | reverse complement strand
TCAAAGTTAATGTCTGCATGGTTTATCTTTTTCTATCCTTTTACTTTTAATGCATCTATATCAATACATTTGAAGTGAGTTTCTTGTAGATGATAGCACACAGTTGAGTCACATTTTTTATCCACTCTGTTATCTCTATCAATTGGTATATTTAGACCATTTTCAATTAAATAATTATTGATATTATGTTTGTCATCAAATTCCTCTTTATTTCCTGTTTATCATTCTTTTTCCTTTTTCCTACCTTCCCGTAAGTTACTTGTACATTTATTTATAGACTTTTTGAGTATATATCATTGTATAGTTTTTTTTATTACTTTTTAGTTTTTTAGTGATTTGGGTTTGCTTTTTTTTAGCTATTACAACATACATATGGAACTTATCAATGACTACTGGTATCAATGTTTTCCCATTTCAAGAGAAGTGTTCTTTTGCTTGCAAAAGCTTTTAAATGTAATTAGATTCCATTTGTTTATTTTATTTTTATCCTCTTTAGGAGGTGGATCAAAAAAGATCTTGCTGTGATTTATGTCAAAAAGTGTTCTATGTTTTCCTCTAAAAGTTTTATAGTGTCTGGCCTTACATTTAGATCTTTGATCCATTTTGAATTTATTTTTGTGTATAGTGTTAGGGAGTGTTCTAATTTCATTCTTTTGCACACAGCTGTCCAGTTTTGCCAGCACCACTTGTTGAAGAGGCTGTCTTTTCTCCAATGTATATTCTTGCCTCCTTGGCAAAGATAAGGTAACCACATGTGTGTGGATTTATCTCTGGGCTTTCTATCCTATTCCATTTATCTATATTTCTGTTTTGGGGCCAGTACCTTTGGTAGCTTTGTAGTGAAGTCTGAAGTCAGGAGGCCTAATTCCTCTACGTTTGGAGAAAACCATACTTCAAAAAGATATACGCACACAGCATTCATTGTAGCACTATTTACAATAGCCAGGACATGTAAGCAATCTAAATGCTCATGGACAGAGGAATGGATAAAGAAGATGTGGGACATATATACAATGAAATAATACTCAGCCATAAAAAAAGAATAAAATAATGGCATTTGCAGCAACATGGACAGACCTAGTGATTGTCACACTGAGTGAAGTAAGTCAGACACCAAAAGATAAATATCATATATCACTTATACGTGGAAAAATAAAAGGCTACAAATGAACTTACCTACAAAACAGAAATAGAACTGCAGATGTAAAAACAAAAACTTATGGTTACCAGGAGGTAGGTAATATGGGGAGCAGAGGGTAAATCGGGAGATTGCGATTGACATATACACAATACTTTATAGATAATAAGGACCTACTATATAGCACAGGGAACTCTACTAAATACTCTGTAATGGCCTACATGGTGAAAGAATATAAAAAAGAGTGGATACACACACACACACACATATATACATATGTATGTATAAATAAGACGGAGAAGGCAATGGCAACCCACTCCAGTGTTCTTGCCTGGAGAATCCCAGGGACGGGGGAGCCTGGTGGGCTGCCGTCTATGGGGTCACACAGAGTAGGACATGATTGAAGTGACTTAGCATAGCATAGCATAAATAAGACACATTTCTGTACACCTGAAACTAATACCTAACACAACACTGTAAATCAACTATACTCTAATAAATCTTTAAAAAGTTAATTAAGGATAAAGACAGTCTATTAAACATACTCTTGTTTTTACCCATCCACTGTTTTCTGTTTTTTTCCCTCTTTCTGTAGTCCCAGGCCTCCTCCCTATTATCATTTACTTTTCTGTTTAGAGAATTTTCTTTAGCCATAACTTATTTAAGGATGACAAATTTTCTTTCTTTTCCTTCATCTGAGAATGTTTTTATTTTCTTTTTATTCCTGAAGGATATTTTCACTAGATGTAGAACTTGAATAGTCCTTTTTGTTCAGCACTTGAAAATGCTGTGCACTTCCTTCTGAACTCTATGATTTCATATTAGAAATCCACTGTCTTTCAAATCATTCTTCCGCTATGGGTAATATGTTGCTTCTCACTCACTGCTTTTTGTCTAAAGACAAAAGTTTTTAGAAGTTTGGTTATGATGTGTCTTGGGATAGATTTCTTTGAGTTTATCCTGTTTGAGTATTGCTCAGCTTCTTGATTCTAATGGCTTATCCCTTTGCCCAATTTGGGGAAGTTTTCAACCATTATT
>NW_011481170.1:18041-19326 GCF_000754665.1 Bison bison bison | reverse complement strand
GTTGGCTGGACAACAGACAGATAGGGTACCCTAAGTTTTATTGATCTCTCTTCAACTTCATTGATTCTTCCCTCTGTTATTTCCATTATTAAGCTCATCCAGTGCACTTAATATGGTGATTTATTTTTAAGTTCTATAATTTTCATTTTTTTATATCTATTTTTTTGCTGAGATTTTCTAATTTTTTATTTGTTTCAGGAGTGTTTGCAACTGTTTATTAAAGCATTTTTCAGATGGCTGCTTCAAAATCTTTGGCAAGTAATTCCAACATTTCAGTCTTCCCAGTGTCGGTGTCTGTTGATTTTTTCATTGAAGTTCTAATTTTCCTGGTTCTTGGCATGACAAGTCACTTTTTGTTGTATCTGAGGCATTTGAGGTATTATAAGACTGTATCCTATTTACATTTAGCAGGCACTAACCCTATTTAGATTAAGCATGCAGATCCTGAGCTAATTTTTGTGGGCTATACGATGCTAGTGACAGTTAAGTATCCAGAGCCCATGCAGTGCTAGTCTGGTCTTCATTTGTGTTACCTAGAGGTCACTCTGAATATCTAGGTAGCATTTCATACTGTAGTTTATTTTTTCAAACTTTCTGGAACATTAATTCTAGTCAGATTCATGTATGTATTGGTCAGGATTTTGCTCAAGATCTCCTATATGAATCCCTTTCTCTAGCTCTCTCTTCTTCAAGATCCTCCCCACTATTTAGTGGAGAGGGTGAGAGGTGTCACCTACCACTGCTGAGCCCAGGGCAGGGGTAACAGTCCAGACTTTCCATCTGGTATCCACTGACAACATGCCACTAGGGAAGGAGCCAAATGCCCCAGAAACAATTTGCTATCTGTATTTTAAGCCACACACTTAATGGCTCAACAACCTCCATTTATTACCTCTCACTTCTCTTAAGTCAGAAGTCCAGGTCAGCTCAATTAGATTCTCTGCTCAGGGTCTCACAAGGCTAATAGCAAGAATCCAACCAGGTTGGACTCTTATCTAGAGACTTGGGAGGACAATCCACTTCCAAGCTCATTCAGGTTGTTGGCAGAATCCATTTTTTGCAGCAGTGGGTCTGAGGTCTCCATTTCCTTGCTGGCTGTCAGCCAAGGTTTGCTCTCTGCTCCAGTAAAGTGGCCTATATTCCTTTTCATGTGACCACTCCACCTTCAAAGTCACAACTTCTCAAGTTTTCCATCTTTCTGGCTCTTCTTTCACTTGACAGAGAAATCTCTCTGCTTCTAATGGCTCAAATGCTACAGTTAGGCCCACTTGGATCCCTCTCTTTT
>NW_011481170.1:15577-17878 GCF_000754665.1 Bison bison bison | reverse complement strand
CAATGGCACCATATAACATAACACAACTACTAGAACGATTGTTGTTGTTCAGTCGCTATGTCGTGCCCGAGCCTTTGTGACCCCATGAACTGCAGTACACCAGACTTCCCTGTCTTTCACTACTGAGATGACAGCTCATCACATTCATGGGTTCTGGAGATTCAGAGTGGAATTTGGGGATCATTCCTAGAAATTCTGCCCACCTTACTACCACTGGGTAGAAGACAGTGTTTACTTCAGGGTTCAGTAGTCCAGAGTTCTTGCAATTAGAACGTATTAATTCTAATGGGCTCACACAGAGCATTGTTTGCATATTTCTATGTTGTTTTTGTATTTGTAGTACACTTTAAAAAAAAAAACAATTTCCAGCATGATTATGTTTCTTTACGTATTCATAAAGGTACTTTAGAAATAACAGTATTTTCAAATGTAGAACTTCAGCTCACAGGCTACCAAGCCATGGGCTTGAGAAAAGATACCGAAGAGAACGATACAATCAGTTCCACTGTACAAAAGGAGTGCCCAGGCTTTTTCAGGCAGCAAATCACCTGAACTTTAAAAAATATTCCAAGGCTCCTATACCAACTGCGGCCCGCTCCAAACTCCTGACGATACAGTGTGCCCGGAGCAGTGCCAGACTGGAGACTGACTGGTTTACGGTCCTGTATGGGACTCCCCCAGTTCCCAAGTTTAAGTGTCCGGTAATGACCACAGCAATATCTAACATGGTTTAGGTTCTGATCGGTTAGAAAGCTAGGGGTTGAAACACATGATTTCAAAGTCCCTTTCCAACCTCAAATTCGATAATCCTGTCATTAAGAAAATAAGACTCCATTATACATAATCACCAAGATCAACTGGGTCAGGGGACTGCTCTCCCTGAGTCACAAGACATCGCTTCACACACACACTTCCTGTGCCGCAACAGTGACAAAGGCTGAGGAATGTGCCAACTGGTGTGGCTTTTACTGGTAACACATTTGTCTTCAATTACTCCAGACCCTTCCTGGAGTACCATTTCTCGTAACAGCATCTAACAGGCTCCAGTTGTCAGTTTTAAGATTTTGTTCTATAAAAGAAAACTACATGTTGAAAGTTTCAACAAAAATCTGAGTTGGAACTGGTTGTGTGCAAGGCCTCCATGGATGGGGAACAACTAGACAGTCACACATCTGGGTTATTTACCATTCTTAGAAAAGACCACAAAGCTCCTTCTGAACAGCATATCCTGAACACCGCAAAATAACAAGCTTCTTTACAAATGAGTAAAATGAAATATTTTCCTGAATTGCCTTACTTTCAGAATTCATAGGAAAAGAGAATACCAGCCCAGAAATCCAGGCAAAGGTTGTTCTTTTGAGCTGAAGTAGCTGATTTCTTAAGAGAATCATTTAAAATGCAGAAAGCAAGTTCACAGCCACAATTCTGAATATAGAATAGCAACCTGGAAATCTCTACTTGATGTCACTTGTTGTAAAGTAACTTTGTAATTTTTTTAACTCAAGAATGGCAGAGTAACTGAGAGGTTTCTCTCAGAGTGGTACAAATGTGCACTTCCCTGGACACTTGGGGAAGGCAGGATGCAGTGGCTAATAATGGTGAGGGGTTTAATGCCACCAGGATAACTCGGACACCCAGATAAGGCTGCCTGCCTGAGTTCAGGTTCCAAAGTTCTCTATTCCTCACTAGCTTGGAACTCTTTTAACCTTAAGATGCCTCAGTTATCTCTTCTAAAAAAATGGGCATGATTAAAAAAAAACTGGTACCTATGTCATATGGAGGTGTTAAGAATTTAATGATATATAAAGCATGTAAAGGGCTGGGATTTTGTTTAAAGTATCTTTAATATTAATTTCTCACTTTGATACTAATTTCTCATTTAAAGGCTTGCTTCTCTGCAATCACCCTCTTTGTTTTTTCAGTCTTTTAATTTTACTGAGGCTTTCAATGGCTAAGTCAAAGATCTCTCTTGGTAAATGTCACAGTGCATTTGAAAATATCTTTCGATATTGATTTCTAACATAATTCGACAGTGGTAAGAGAACAGTCTTTGTATGATTTCAATACCTTTAGACCATTACATTTTTGTACCTTGTTCTACGTCTTTGGATATGTTCAATGTCTCCTAGTTTACAGTCTATGGGAACTTGAATAGAATCTGTATCCTACTATTGTGTGAAAATTGTATAAATCTTAATTATGTTGAATTGGTTCAGATTGCTTTTCAGGTCTACTATATTTTGCTGCTGCTGCTGCTAAGTCACTTCAGTCATGTCCGACTCTGTGCGACCCCATAGATGG
>NW_011481170.1:15186-15477 GCF_000754665.1 Bison bison bison | reverse complement strand
CCAAGGCAGGAAAGTGAAAAGTGAAAGTGAAGTCGCTCAGTCGTGTCCGACTCTTAGTGACCCCATGGACTGCAGCCTACCAGGCTCCTCCGTCCATGGGATTTTCCAGGCAAGAGTACTGGAGTGGGGTGCCATTGCCTACTATATCCTACTTCTCTGTATATTCATTCTGTTAATTTTTAAGAGTTTGATATTGAAACTCCAACTGAAAATCTTCATTCATCTACCTAAAAAAATAATTGCAATATATAGTAGAACTATATGTAACCCTGTTCTGTGTTTTTTAAGTCT
>NW_011481170.1:13953-14977 GCF_000754665.1 Bison bison bison | reverse complement strand
AACAGAGCCGCCTGATGAGTCTAGTCAAAACCTTCTCAAGTGGCATTTTAATCAGGCCCATCTTTTCAGAACAATGTCTAACATATGCTCTCCGGAGTACAGAATGACCAAAGGCCAGGTAACAGGAGCTAACACTGTCCTCCTGAGGAAGAAGCTTCCTAGTAATACATTGTTTCATTTCACGTGTCTCCTTTGTGCTCACAGTCTCTGGTCCCGGCCCATTGCAGATTGCCAGTAAAGGGTCCTTGAGGAGTATGGCAGATTGCCCACACTCAAGGACATCACCATGATGCACTGTGAGCAAGAGGAGGCTGTGCACGCTAGGAAACACACCTGGAAAATTCCTGCCACCTTTCTAAGAGAGGTGAGTACCTTGAAGACAATATTCTAGAGACCTCACAAAATCAATGGCCCTTGGGGTGAAAAAGAAAAATGTGATCAAAGAGATCTACTTCAGGGTTTCTGATACAGAATAGCAACTTGGAAATCTCTCCTTTATGCCACTTGTTGAAGTAAATGTGTGTGTTTTCTGAAATCAAGACAAGCAGAGTAAATATGAGCTTTGCCTCAGACTGGTGCAAACATGCAAAAGCCTCACCTTCCACCTCATCGATGAAAAAAAAAATAATAACCATGTTCACCAACCACTTCACCCAAGTACAAAAAAGACTCTGGATACACCAGAGAGAGAGGAAACACCTAGCAGATGAAAGCTGGGGCAACGGGAAACCAAGCTGAAAACTGTTACACTCAGCATAAGACCTACAGCTACAAGTAAACACACCTCAGCCTTCGACAGGGGGGCCTGCGGCTGCGGCAGCGTGTGCTTCTAGCTCACACATCCACCGACAGGCAGGGAGAGTGCACACTTCCTCACACACACACACACACACACAGTGACTTAAAGATCAACAATCACGTTCTTTTAACCCCTGCTGCAGCTTCCTGCTTTCTACTTGAGAGCCTGGGTCCCACTGCCCTTCACCTAAGGTCACCCCCTAAAACAAGCCAACCCTGCTTGGCG
>NW_011481170.1:12950-13853 GCF_000754665.1 Bison bison bison | reverse complement strand
GCTTGGCGACCCAAGCCATGGGTTCAAGGCCTCTGCCTTTTGAGAGTCCTTTGGCCAGTTGTGAAAAAATGTCTGTCTGTGGATACATGTCAGGAGAATTCAGGAAAAGGCTGCTAAGAAGATTTTTGCTGGACTCAAATCCACTGTTGTCTGGCTCTGATGTAAGGTTCCAAAAAGGGGGACACTGGTCAGTAAATCCAACATGGGGGAAATGAACCCTACGAAAGAGCCCACATCTGCCTCTCATGGGTGGCTATATTTCTCTCCCATTTCAGGTCTCCGGAGGGCAGCCGTATTTTTAAAAAATAAATAACTATGAGGATTTCATCCGTGTCTCCTACTATTATATCTCATATTACAGTCTATTTTGGTCTGTGAAGACAAAATATCCAAAACTTGGAAATGAAACCAAAAATGATCATTGTGTGAACTTTTAATGTCATGCTGATGTATTTTCTAATAAGTGTGACCCTGCCGAAGGGGTTATCTTTTTCTCTCTGAAAATATATCCTAATTTAACTCACACTTTATTAGGGTACTTTACAATTCTATAAAATTCCTGGAGTAACATAGAAAAACAGTAAGATACGCCATTTTCTTTTTTTCTTTTCTGATAGAGATGATAACCCCAGAGGTTAAGATTTTATTGTTCTCTTCAGGTATACACTGCTCTATTTAACATGAATAACCAGCAAGGACCTACTGTATAGCATATGGAACTATGCCCAATGTTATGTGGCAGCCTGGATGGAAGGGGAGTTTGGGGAAGAATGGACACATGTGTATGTACAGCTGAGTCCCTTCACTGTTCACCTGAAACCATCACAACATTGTTAATTGGCTATACCCCAATACAAAATAAAAACGTTAAAACAAACAAACAGAAAAAGATTTTATTGTCCT
>NW_011481170.1:10945-12850 GCF_000754665.1 Bison bison bison | reverse complement strand
CCTCTAAGACATGGGCTTCCCTGGTGGCTCAGCAATAAAGAAGCCTCCCAATGCAGAAGTCGTGGATTCGATCCTTGGGTCAGGAAGATCCCCTGGCAGAGGACTTGGCAACCTACTCCAGTATTCTTGCCCGGGAAATGCCATGGGCAGAGGAGCTTGACAGGCTCCAGTCCATAGGGTCACAGGAGTCAGATACAACTGTGTGACTGAACAACAAAAAACGCATGAACCCATTTTGATCTTCTTTTTTTAACTTTATTGAAGTATAGTTGATTTATAATGTTGTTTTTGCTTTGATTTTCTTTGAATATTCCTTTTCTCATGGACTTTTTCATCAGTTCCCCACATCCTCACAGAGTCAGTTTTGTTATTCTGCTAGTTCTTTCGTTAAATGAGTTCAATAAAAGTTTGACACATGCTCTCTACTGGCATGTTTTTGACAATCTAAGAATGAGTCTTTGATAGTTCATGGACCCAACAATCAAATCGTCCCTGGGAGATTGAGCTCTGTGCTTAAGGACCCTTCAGCAGTCAAACTCAAAGGTCAACTACATGAAGACCACCAGACTCAGGCACAAATGAGGCCCCAGATCCCCCCTTCATAGAGGCCACAGATTTAAACAGAAAAACAAATATGTTGAAAGTGAGGGAGGGCAGCAATTCCACTCCTACATGTATATACATAAGAGAAATGAGTGCCTGTCTCCACAAAACACTCAAACTGGAAACAACCCAATGTGCATGTATAAGAGAATGGATAAACAAATTACAGCATACTCATAAAATGGGATACCATACAGCAAGAACAGCTGATTTTGTTGTGTGAAAGTAGCCATATATACAGGAGTACATACTGCATGACTCTATTTACATGAAATTCAAGTATAGGCAAAACTAATCTATGATGACAGATTACTTATGAGAAGAGGAATGACTGGGAAATGGCATGATGGAACTTTCTAGAGAGATAGAAATAAAAGTCATCTGGATGATGGTTACAGAGCCATGCACTTATATAAAAAAAATCAAACTGTACAATTAGGACAGCATTTTAGTCTATGTAAACTGCATCTTGAAAAATGAATAAAATTTTTTTAAAGAGAAGGGATCAAGAAAAATGTACTCTGAAAGAAGTGGGTGAGGAGAGAGGTGGGGAGAAGAAAGGGAAGAGGGATTCTAAAAGATTCTTCTTCCACATGCAGAGTAAATCAACTAAATAAGAACTAACTAAATAAAAGCAAAAGAGGAACAAACTCAAAAGGCCATGGGGCCTGGTTGGGTACACTGATGGGCACCAAGAAATAGCCCAAGAGCTGGGGAAGCCCAGATAACTTTGTGTTTTGTTTTGTTTTTTATTTTATCATTGCAAACCAGGCATCTTCTTAATGCTGGAGTGGGCAGACTGCCGGGTATTTTTCCTTGAAGAAATTGAGACAATACAGAGTTGAGGGTGGATACTGAATCCCCACACTTTAGGGGAGCAGGTTCAACTGGGACACTGATTAAGGATCTGATAAATGAATCAAGAAAACGCTTAAGATAAGCTCTCCAATGATGGTCACACTGGCATAAGGCACACAACTAAACAATGGGATACCACAAGATTACTCAATTCTCTGTGGGGAAAAATGATTCTTAAGCTAAATAAGGCATGTGTAAACCTACTTTCAAAACTTTGAACTTATGCCAATATGATTATTACTACCTAAAGATGTATTTTCAGCTTCCAGAACTCTCTATGGCAGTGTTCTTTATTGTTCAGCTCTGCTGCATCCACCCACTGGATTTTCAATAATAGGCCTAAAACATTCCCAGTGGGTGAAGACTTGAAAATAGAATCAGCCATCTGAAAGAAGCAAAGTTTCTTTTTCTGCCAAATGTAACAGCCACAAGTGGTGCGGCCCC
>NW_011481170.1:9083-10845 GCF_000754665.1 Bison bison bison | reverse complement strand
CGGCCCCAGCCGCTCCTGCCACATCCTCTCCGGCAAAGGTGGACCAAGCGCCTCCCAAGCATGCGGCTTCCCCTCCCTGGAGGTGCTCAAGCTAAGGTGAGACAAGTGTCAGGCAAGGGCAGGGGCTTTCAGGCCAAGGCCAGGGGAGACAGTTCCTTCCTCCACCAGCAGCAGGGACAGCAGTAGGTGTTGGTAGGTGGCCGGCCACATGCTAAGTGACTTTGGCGCATGGTCTCCATGAATCCTCAGAGGGCCCTGACGAGGTGGCCAGGCTCAGGAGGGAGGGAAAAACAGATGGCACACTCGGATTAGGTAATCTGTGATGGGAGGCATAAAGAGACTTTTACAAAGTAGGTGAAGGAGAGAGACACTCCAAGGCAGGAGCTGAGGGCTAGAACAAAGGAGCCCCAGGTCTGCTGAGATGATGCAGGGAAAGGAATGTAGAAAAATGATTTGGTGGGAGCAGCCACCATCTTGCGGAGGGACACAGCCAAACACAGGCCAGCCTGGGGCGGGGAGCCAGCAGGATAAGCCCTGATGTCGCTGGCCTCCCCTCTGGCTCAGACATCTTCCACAAGCCTCCCCTTGAGACAGAGCCCATGGGCCATGCTGGCCTGGCCCGAGGCCCAGCAGGTGCAGAGGGGCAGACAGAGGCCCTGGCAGGGGAGCAGGATCTCAGTGACGAGCTCCTGCTCCCCAGCACCCCTGGGGCTCTTCTCAAGCATGCCCTCCTTGCCCTGGTGCCTACTAGCTTCCACAAACACTTATGATGCCCCACTATCCCTGAGCAAAGGCTAAGTTCAAAGTTTCTGAGTCTGTAGATTAGTGGTTTGGAATATGCCAAGGACACAGTAAGGGGCTTCCCTGGTAGCTCAGATGGTAAAGAATTGCCTACAATGACCCAGAAGACCCAGGTTGATCCCTGGGTTGGGAAGATCCCCTGGAAAAGGGAATGGCTACCCACTCCAGTATTTTTGTCTGGAGAATCCCATGGACAGACAAGCCTGGCGGGCTACAGTTCATAGGGTCACAAAGAGTTGGACATGATTGAGCAACTGAAAGAAAGAAAGAACACAGTAAAGGCTCTCAAAACAGGGCCCATCTTCTAAACTAGACCTGGAGTCCCTTCTTCCCATGGTCCTCCCCTCCTTCCCCTGGTCCTCCCCTCCTTCCTCTGGTCCTCCCCTCCTTCCCCTGATCCTCCCCCCTTCCCCTGGTCCTCCCCTCCTTCCCATGGTTCTCCTCTGTCACTCCTTCCTCCTCCATCTTCACGCCAAAATTTGTCTCTTTTATCCAAAAAAGTTCCCCTTTCAACTCAGAATTTGGCTCAATGCTAAGGATGGTCCTTGCCCCAAAATTGGGGTTTAGCTGGGAAGGGCAAAAGAATTCACCCTCGTTCACTCATCAATAGACTCAACCCCTGGGGCCCAGATGTGAAGCTGTTCTCATCTTAAAATGGGAGAGACAGGGCTGCCAGGTCCTACCATAGTCCAAGAAAAAAAGTCTATCCTCCCACACTGTTCAGAGCAAGCAAGGCTTATCAGCCTGGAACCCTCCAAGCTCTCCCCAACTTTCTGCACACCAAGGAGAAAGAGCATGAGAGAGGTTAGTAGGATCCTCTGAGGCAAGATCTTGAACAAAGATGAACCTGGGTTTCCATTTGTTCTACACTGGGGTGGGGGGGTGGGGCGGGGTTACTGATAGAGGGCCCAGGCAGTGAAGCCTGGAGCACTCACTGTGCTTCCTCAACAACTCCTCCCAT
>NW_011481170.1:5006-8983 GCF_000754665.1 Bison bison bison | reverse complement strand
CAGGCATGGTCTGGTGCCACCGGAACTACAGCAGGGGCCCTGGGGACTCCTGCACGCCACCCTCCCTACCAAGAACAGGCCTGTCTAGCCCGGCACTGGGCGGGAAGGTTACGGTCCAAGGACTTTTTAGACCTACATGGTATTTCCCACTGGGATCAGCCCGTAGGTGATCCATTTTTAAAGCTAATTCCAACTATTATTTACAACTGCATGGTATGAACTTTCTCAACATGACTGAGTTATACAGTACATTTTTTGTAATTAACCCTTCAGCAAAGGCCATCATTTTCAAAACCTTACTGGAAAAAAAAAAAAAAAAGATTTTACTCAATGCTTCATGACCACAAAGGGGGAAAGGAAAATAACATTGTTCCTATCAAAACAGCAATATGATGTAAAGATGGAAACGTGGCACAACTGGAATTCTGCGTTTAGTTTGCTACTTGATTTAAGTGGTCAAAACTGAGTTTCACCTTCATTTCGGACGGGACAGAAAAGGGCAAGAGTCTGAAACTATCAGAGCATACACACAATTAAAAGTAAAACAAGTAAAGCAAGTGGACAAACTTTACATTTTTCTAGCTTGTCTAAGTGATACACAGTTTGGAAAGTGAACATCCTGGGCCTTAAAGAAGGTGAATTCAAAACATGTATCCCCCGATATCAAGGGCCAAACTCTATGTGCTCTTCTCAACAGCACATGAGATGTCAAGCTGTCAACTCCTCCCCTGGGAGGGTCCCAGGAAATTCCTCCTCAAGTGCCCCCACACCTTTGGCCAGTAGAACCCACATAGGAGACAGGAAAAGGGGTTTTCGCTTTGTACTCACTCTTACAAAGTTGTCAGGGAACAAACCTCTCCTGCCATTGATCTGTCCCTCCCACCAGCCTCCATCCTCCTTCCTGATGTTGGTGATGATCTCACCCACGGTGATCGTCAGCTCATCGTCGTGCTGGGCCTGGTAGTCAAACTCCACTATGGCCTCCACTGGAAGGAACAGGGACCAAAAAAGAAGAAGAGCACTTTAGATCGGATGTTGGAGAAATCCGAAGCCGGCAGCACTGGACAGTCAGGGAAGTCCTATTAAAGGGGCTTCCCCTCTACCGATACTTAAAATAACAGGGCCACCCACAGCAGCCCGACTTTGGTTAACCCGAGGCCTGTAGCACAGAAGCCACAAAGTGCTGGTCCGTGGTCAGGCACCAGCAGAGTGACCTACAGGTCTCAGGACCAGCGGGGGCTTCAGAGGGGAAACACACAATGACAGAAGGAAGACAACCCTGGTGCACCACCCTGCCCCCAGACGCAGCCCAGCACCATTTCCCCAGGCGCAGAGACTGCGGGCCACGGCAGCTGCAAGTCTGGCTCTCGGGTGCCCCCTCTCTCATCAAGACTAGGTGAGGCTAACCTCCCAGCCTGAGCTGTGCAAAATGTGGGTGATGATCATTCCCATGCTACAGAGATAATGACTGCCTCTCACCGATAAGAAGATGGCCGCTTAGGCAGCAATACCATTTGCAACTGTTCTCCCAGCCCACAGTGATTTGTACACACAGTAATAAGTGCAGGCAAAAAATGAGGCAGAGAGGTCTTCTGGTACCCATGCAAATTAACAGAGCCAATCAACCCAGAGGTTGACTAATTTATCCACACACTGATTAAACAATTCATCTGCTCTTCAGGGTTCACCTCATGCCCACCTCAATCTCCTGTCCTTTGCCTTTTTTACTTGCAGCTTGATCTGAATGAATGAATAAATGGATGGATAGACAGATGAACAAAGGGTGAATGAATAAATACAAGGGTAGTAAAAATTAGGGGAAATCACAAGCGGGTGAATTAGCAACTTAGAAATTACAGTAAAAGAATAGAAGAGGGACTTTGGTGGTTCACTGGCTGAGACTCTATACTCCCAATGCAGGGGGCCTAGACTCTAGCCCTGGTCAGGGAACTAGAGCCTGCATGCTGCAACTAAGACCCAGCATAGCCAAATAAATAAATAAAAATAATTTTTTTTTAAAAAAAAGAGTGGAACATATGTACATCTATGGCTGATTCATGTTGATGTTTGACAGAAAACAACAAAATTCTGTAAAGCAATTACCCTTCAATTAAAAAATAAATAAATTTTTTAAAAAGAAAAAAAAGAATGGAAAAGTTAAATGAGCTCTGTAAGGAACCCATATATAAAAATGAACTCGAAATGGATCATTTGTCTAAATGTAAGAACTAAAACCATAATATTTTTATAAGAAAGCACAGGAGAAAATCTTAGTGATCTTGGGTTTGGCAAAGATTTCTTCAATAGAATACCAAAAAAAGCTCAAATGACTTTTACAAGTTTAATATACAGCGGTAGATTTTCCAAGAAAAAGGCTGGTAGGTGAATGGGCTCCTTGTCAAATACATTTTGCATATACATCCACTGGGGATAAATTCCTAAAGTGTTTGCAGATGAAACAAGCCCATCCACCCAGACTGGTGTGCCTCATCTCATCCACTTGTAATATCAGCTAAGCCAGACAGTTCATAAGCAACTCAAAGCAGAATTTCCTTTCCTAGATTATTTTTTCATTCCAAAATTAGCTGGCTGACTGTGCTGTCATAAATCTGCCCAGGTTGAAGTTGAGCTGTGAACCATTTTCATCACTTATCAACAGAAAGGAAAAGTGTAAGAGCATAAACAAGGCAACCTTTTCAGATTTCTCCTGGTTCCTGACAAATACAAAGGCAGAAACACTCCAATTTTCTTGTATCGTATGCTCACACCAGCAGTTAAAATGAGCCATCATAACAATCAGAACCAGGTCGATCAAAAAGCAGCTTTCTTCAAATTACCTAGACAAGGATCTATTGAAGCTGTGCTATCAGAACTGAGAGTACAGTAACCACTGTTTATGTCCCAGACACTTTTCCTGCATTACCTCACTTAATCCTCTGATGCCCATCTTCCCAATTAAAGAACCTGAAGCTTAGCAAAGTAGTTAAGCTTATTTTCTGAGCCAGTGCTCTCCAAACTGAGATGCACTCACTACTTGAGGAATTAGTTGACAAGATGAAAAAGAAAATGAGTTCATTCATTTTTTAATTTTAGAAAGAGAAAAATTCAACATCTCTAACATTCCATTTGCAGAATGACACTGGCTCCTTCATCCAGCCTCTAGGTCAGGCAGTCAGGGATGCTCCAAGGGCACAGAGCAGCCTGCAGGACAGCTGTGTCCCTTGACAAGAGCGGCTGCCAGAGTCAGCACCAGCTTTCAGCTTCACGGGCACCCCACAGTTCTGAGAGGCCTCTTGGTAGAGCCTCTGTATGACTATTACCCCTTTTAACTAAAATCACCCTCACTAAATGGATGAGAGGCTTGAGAAGAGTTTGTAAGAAAATAGGGGATGGAGATAATATTTGACACACGACCAAGTCAACAAACAAGTGTGGAGGTGTTGACACTTCAGTCCCTAGGTGGGAGCTCTTTGTCAGCCATGTTAGGAGGCGAAGACAAGGACAAGCCAATCACCACAACACGCTCCAAGTTATCATGACAATTTGTAATTCGGGTTTTCTCCTACTCTTGATACAGGTTTAAGTTACCTAATTATAATATGGAACTATTGGGGATAAATAGTTAATAACTATTTATTAATAGTTAATAACTCAAGTTATTTAAAATGATGTACCTGAGCCATGAAGACAAATATCTTCACTTTTTACCAATGTCTAAAATCATACAATAGTCAGTCTTATGTTTTCCAAAAGTTCATTAAACCTAATAATAAATGTTTAGAAGCTCTTTTGGGGTTGTCTTAATCAACAAGTACACCAATATATTTATATATAATCTATAAATAAATACATATATTGAGATAGTAATTTTTAAAATAACAGGTATTATTATTTCACAAGAACAGGATTAGAACACTGACCTAGGCTCCACAAGGCTGATTCTACTGCAGTACTTACAGATTAAAACTCATAGTTTT
>NW_011481170.1:3909-4628 GCF_000754665.1 Bison bison bison | reverse complement strand
TACCAACGGCTGCTAGGAATAAGGCTGAGAATGATGGACTGGGGGCTCAGGGATCTATAAAGCATAACTGAGTAAGTTTTAAGTCTTCCCAACATCCTATTGAGCTGGTCTTTCCTGAGTTACCCTTCCTTTAAACTCCCAGACACTTAATCTCATGCACTCTGCCTTCCTTCTGGGCCCAACCGGACTCTGGCTGCCCCCTTTCTGGTTCATGTGGCCCCCCGAGCCTCCCTGGGCTCTGGCACTGAGGCAATTCCATGCTGTGGTGTCTGCATGTGTGTCTTATCCTCCCAGTAAGCCTCTAAATACCTTCTGGGTACAGATGTCCCTTAGTTCTGTCGTGGTCCCTATGAGCACCCATAACATACAGTAGGTAGGTACTCAACCAAGCTGTGAGAAACCAACGGCTCAGCTTGCATTTGCATTTTATAATGGCAGATAGTTCTCTGCCCAACAAAGATGCTACTAAAATGCCAAGTGTCAATCACATTTTTGCAAATTGAGTCAGATCTTCGGTGCACGAAGGGAGCTTGCTATTTAAAGGATCCTGTGGTTAATTCTTTTGTAACATGAATAATCACTTCCTGCTTTACCTTTCCTGTCAAGAAGAATTTTTACATATAAGTTTCTCTAAGAGGAGGAAACCTATGTATGGCTTTGTTAAGAGCTCACAAAACATGTGGTTATGTCTCTCCTACCCCTTTTAAGGGCTCTTTCAA
>NW_011481170.1:554-1916 GCF_000754665.1 Bison bison bison | reverse complement strand
TTTTTGCTGCCCCAAGCAGCATGTGGGATTGTGTTTGAGCTGAGATCAAACCTGTGCCCCCTGCAGTGGAAGCGTGGAGTCTTAACCACTGGAACACCAGGGAAGTCCAAGCATCAAGTTTTTAATAAACAGACTCTTCCCAACACAAGTATGCATGAGGCTCAGTTCTCATCAGCTCATGCTTTCTTGGCAGCATTTGGGCTGACGGTTTGGGGACCCGCACTTCCCAGGTGAGGACCTCAGGCAGCGCAGGGACTTTCAAGTCCAACAAAGTTGACCTTGACACCAGCCACGTTTTCCTTCGGTATCTTTACAAACACACCACTAAGGGGCACCAGGCCAACAAGGGGGTCATGCCTAAGCCTTGAAACTTACAAATTGCACACTAGCTCCCCCAAGGAAGAGATGCTCAGAACACAGATCTCAGTGAACCAAGAGCCACTGGGCTTGAACTCTCTCCCCAGGTAGTGGGCAGTGAACCATTGTCTACAGCAGCCAGTAGCAACTCCCAGAACTGGGCATCAGCAGGGAAGTGGTAAAGAGATGAGATGAGTGGTAAAGACAAGATGAGAAAGAAGAAACCCAGGTGGGAGAGATAAACGAACGGCCACCACTGGCTTCCTCAGACAGCCTTGAGAACACCTGTCACGCAGCTTTCTAAGATGGTCCGAGGAACCCCAGCCTCCCAGCCCATCTCCCTGCTCTTGTCACCTCTGCCTAAGCATCTTTACAGAGGATGTGAGGAAGAGGAGAAAAAGCACAGGATTTGGAGCCTGGGATGCCCAGGGGTGAATTCCAGCTTGGACATTCAGTAGCTGTGTGACTTGAGGCCAGATACCTTGCTTGAGTTCATTTCCTTTGTGCTTAAAATTGGGAGACGATCTCTCCACCACATCATTGTGAGGCAGGGGGACGATGCCTGTGAACTCCTGTACACAGAAGCTGCTCCATGAATGACAGCCACTAGTTTTATGGGCCCTGATGCTGTGAGGGTTTCCTGGGCCCATCTTACCGGTCTGCCCCCTGGAATGGGAGCCCTTAAAGGACAGATCTGACCATTCCCTCCCCTTATCTGGTCTCTGGCACACGTTATGTGCTCAACAAATGTTGACGATTGAGTACATCTGGAGGAAGTGTCACCCCTAAACCAGAGCTTATCACTCAGCACAATGAAATGCAGTTGCCACTGGGAGCCTAGTTGTTAGGCCAGAAGGCTGGAAAAAGTCAAAGATCAGGATGACTGGACAGTCACAGAACAGGAACGGTGCCCTGGGCTGAGCCTCTCGAGTGCACTGGGATCAACCTCGACTCCATGCTCTCCCCTGCCATGACAGGACCACTGCCCCTGACAGTGGAGGGGCG
>NW_011481170.1:0-454 GCF_000754665.1 Bison bison bison | reverse complement strand
CTTAACTTTACAGATGAGGAACTGAGGCCCGGAATGTTCCGTGACCAAGGCTTACAGAGCTAAATAATGGCAGCATCATCAAGACTAGGATTAAGCTCTCCTGCCTTAATCTCCAGGTAAGAGAAGGGAAAATCGAAAGTAAAAAAAGGGAGGGGAAAACAGACCAGTAATGTACACACTTCCACAGCACTGGCCTTTTGTCTTTCTTTCTTTCTTTCACCTAAAGCATAGTTAACAGGATACCCAGAAAAAATTTCACCAGCCAGGAACATATGAGAACCTATGTTCAAATCTACAGATACAGAAAACAGATGAGTGGTTGCCTAAGGGCTGGAGTGGGAACAGGGCCTGACTGCAAATGGCTAGGAGACATCTTTAGTGGGGGACAGATATGTTCTAAAATTAAATTCTCATGAGAGCTTCACAATGCTATAAATGTATTAAAATCACTGAA
>NW_011481169.1:19924-20429 GCF_000754665.1 Bison bison bison | reverse complement strand
TTTTCAATTTCTCTGCTTGTGATGGGTCTGTTAAGATTTTCTATTTTTTCCTGGTTCAGTTTTGCAAAGTTGTACTTTTCTAAGAATTTGTCCATTTCATCCAAGTTGTCCATTTTCAGATCAGATCAGATCAGATCAGGTCAGTCGCACAGTCGTGTCCAACTCTTTGCGGCCCCATAAATCGCAGCACACCAGGCCTCCCTGTCCAACACCAACTCCCGGAGTTCACTGAGACTCACGTCCATCGAGTCAGCGATGCCATCCAGCCATCTCATCCTCTGTCGTCCCCTTCTCCTCCTGCCCCCAATCCCTCCCAGCATCAGAGTCTTTTCCAATGAGTCAACTCTTCGCATGAGGTGGCCAAAGTACTGGAGTTTCAGCTTTAGCATCATTCCTTCCAAAGAAATCCCGGGGCTGATCTTCAGAATGGACTGGTTGGATCTCCTTGCAGTCCAAGGGACTCTCAAGAGTCTTCTCCAACACCACAGTTAAAAAGCATCAATTC
>NW_011481169.1:15266-15689 GCF_000754665.1 Bison bison bison | reverse complement strand
TTATTGCATGATTCATTATATACTGATGCTTTTTTATTTCTTCTAGCTCCTTTTTAAACCTTTCTTGCATCTTCTCAGGCCTTTTCTGCAGGCTATTTATCTGTGATTCCATTTTGGATCATTTTCACTATCATTATTTAGAATTCTTTATCAGGTAGATTCCCTATCTCTTACTCTTTTGTTTGGTTTGGTGGGCATTTATCCTGTTCCTTTACCTGCTGGTTATTCCTCTGTATCTTCATCCTGTTTATATTGCTGTGTTTGGGGTGGCCTTTCTGCATTCCAGCAGTTTGTGGAGTTCTCTGTATTGTGGAATTTCCTCACTGTGGGTGGGGTTGTACAGGTGGCTTGTCCAGGTTTCCTGGTTAGGGAAGCTTGTGTCGGTGTTCTGGTGGGTGGAGCTGGATTTCTTCTCTCTGGAGT
>NW_011481169.1:13977-14122 GCF_000754665.1 Bison bison bison | reverse complement strand
TAGGCCCCTTCCTATGTAGTCGGTACTAACTACAGAGTTTTAATCTATTGCACCTGTCACTTCCAAGACGGTTCTCTGTTTTAGCTTCTTCTGTTTGCTGGTCTCTTCAGTGTCTGATTTCCGCCCTGACACAAGGGGGCGGTGG
>NW_011481169.1:10705-11783 GCF_000754665.1 Bison bison bison | reverse complement strand
GAGACTTAAGAGACTTGGGTTTGATCCCTGGGTTGGGAAGGTCTCCTGGAGAAGGAAAGGGCAACCCATTCCAGTATTCTTGCCTGGAAAATCCCATAGACAGAGGAGCCTTGTGGGCTACAATCCATAGGTTGCATAGAATCAGACACAACTGAAGTGACTTAGTATGCATGTACATATGTATCTATATACATTTTCTGACCGGGAATACATGTATACCTGTGGCGGATTCATGTTGATATATGGCAAAACCAATACAATATTGTAAAGTTAAAAAATAAAATAAAATTAAATTAAAAAATATATTTTTATAACTTTATATTTTATAACTTTATATATACCACTGATATTGAGGAAATTACTGAGGTAATCTGTAACCTGTTGTCAAGAACAGGCATGAGGAAAAACAGAAAACAGAAAATAACTTCATATGAATCTAGTCACCTAGGTAATTAATGGAAGAGTACATTGATGTGGCTGTTATCTGTCTCTTGTAACTTTTGGATACATACGGAGTCAACCATCTTCAGTGTCTCAATTTACCAGCCTTTTTGCAGTGAGATCAAGCACATTACATTATCAACACTTTTCTCCTAATTGATTTAGTAATCTATGAACATTATGAAGAATGTACACAATGGTTGCCATCAGGTCTTACATCTTTCTGTTTAAGGTCAATTATATAAAATCTCATGAAGTCTCAAAAGAAAGATGTCAATAGCAAGGATAGTAAAGAACAAATATTTTATGTAAAGAATTTCAAAGTAGGCAGCAAAATATTAGAAGGAAGAGAATACACATGGGAAATAAACCTATGGTCTTTGTTAACTGATCTATGGAGTTTGGAGTGGCCCTAAGTCTGAAAATACAGGCTTCTCTGGTGGCTCAGGTGGTAAAGAATCTGCCTGCAATACAGGAAACCCAGGTCCAATCCCTGGGTCTGGAAGATTCCCCTGGGGTAGGGAATGGCAACCCACCCTAGTATTCTTGCCTGGGAAATTCCATGGACAGAGGAGCCTGGTGGGCTACAGTCCACAGGGTCGCAAAGAGTTGGACATGATTGAGCAACTTTCACTTA
>NW_011481169.1:7369-10605 GCF_000754665.1 Bison bison bison | reverse complement strand
TTTCACTTAAGTTTGAAGATACAGATTAATATTACTTCATTTATTTAAACCAATTGCAACTACTTGATTACTTCTTCTAGGGTATACTAATGTAACAGATTTTCAGGGGAAATCAGAGAGACAAATCATGTAAAGCAGCACATTATGAATATATGTGCTGAGATTGATGGAAATGCATTAATGTATAGTATCCATTGCAATTTTGCACAGCACATTGACCTAAACATTGCTAATGAGGGACATCACATTGAATATACTATTTAATGTCATTTAATCTATCATATATTGTAATGCAATATCAATAAACTCTTTCTGTATTTCACCTATGTGTCCAGACTTTGTGGTGACTCTGCATACTTAAAATTTTATATAATGTTCATTACAAAAAATAAAAATTAGGGAACACAAGGAAAAATATGTTTCTTGAAGCTACCATTTTTTTTCAACTGTACCTTCAATAAATGTTTTACTTTTTAGTAGAATTTGTTTACATCAAGAGGTTTGTGACACACTTTTTGATATACATTGTCTTTAAAAATGTATCATAATATTTGTTTTCAATTCATTCTATTTTCATACTAGTCAAAAGTTTAAAAATAGAACAGAAAATACTGAAATGTGTTAGATATATTTTATTATTATACAGGCCAACATTGTAATAAATGATTTGCTTTATATACATTTTCCATCTCTCTGCCTCTCTGTCTATACACACACACACAGTTTGCTTTAAATGTCATTATCCACCCCTAAGTTGTACCATTAATTAAATTTTCATGAATTAAAGTGAGAAGAATACTTAGAATAATGCCTTTTACATACTGCGCATATAATACATGGGACTCCTTGTCTTAGTTGAATGTGACTTCTGAGCGTGAGGGAGGAACCACTACTAAGACTAAAGAACTGACTTCAGTGATATTATTTCATCTTGAACTATGCCTGACAAATTGCCTCCCTCTGTTGAGTGGTAAGAGGATACAGAAAATCTCCAAGGCACCTGTCCTCATTTTGACACAGCATGATACATAGGCATTGGTATGAACTGGGTGAAACATTTGAACTCATGTCCAGTAAACCTTTAATCTCACTCAAGACATTCTCAATCAAAATATATTTATTGAGTCCTAGGAACTTGGTAGCTACAAAAAGCTTTAAGACATAACCTTATCTTTTAGGAGTTTCTACTCTGTTATTAAATATAGATGTCAAATTGTTCAGTGTCATTTGAAATGCAAGTCTCTACTCTTACTCTCCCAAGATCCATGTTAAAATCCTTTTAAATACATCAAATATGTTTCAGTTTCATATTTTTGAGAAGACAAAATGATATGTGGATACTCTTATCCATCATTACACATTCACTGAAATTTGAACATGGATAGTAGCATGACTGATCTGAAAGTGTGGACTAGTGGTAACCAAGTGGAATTGCTACTTATTGAACATTCACTAATTTAATATTATACTAAATCAAGCCTACAATGGCCAACTAACTTGGCCCTTGTTGATTGACCCTGTATTGCTATTTCATTTTGAATGTCCATAGAAACACACTTGTCTATGATAAGCCATACTCTTCAGAGATATGTGTAATGATCTTTGTCCGGAATACTTTTGAAATATGATTGAACCTAAATCTATGCCAGATTATTTTCCAGTCAGAGGTAGAGAAGATACATGTTTAAATAAGATGGGATAAAATATTTGTTTTTCTGGGAAAAAAATATTATCTTTATTCAACCGCTGAACAAAGGCCTGCCTTGGACAGAATCCTTATAAAAAATTACATAAAAATTGAGACTAGTATGTAGTTAAACCCTGCAACATCAACAAATGCACAATATAGCAATTAAATATAATAAGAATGATCATTTCTGAGGTAGTTTCTAAGTTCTGCTTACATAGTTACCCAAAGAGTAATCCAGTCTATTTCCAGTGAATGCTTTACATTTTTATAGGACACAAAAGGAACAGTGGTATTTGTTCATGAAAAAAAAAAATTATACATGAGTAAGGAGTTTTCAATCAGTAATTTATCATAACACCTTAAATGCTGAATTTTTTTCTAATTTTATCTGATGTAGCCTGTATTTGAATCAATTAGGGAGGAAAAAACATCCAACTTCCAATTCCCAGGCTCATTTATCACTTTCTAATGGCAGGTATAATTATAAAATAGAATGGCACAACTCATTGGTACTGTTTAGACAAAAATAAAGATTAAAAAGAAGGATTAAGAAGATCTGTTATGGGTATTATAATTCTCCAAACCAAAACAAAGTCTGTTAACCAAAACCAATAGGGAAATGATCTTTAGCAGATGTATGAAGAGTCTCAACCTTCAGTTCTTAAATTATAGCTGCTTCCAGATTAAAGCAACACTCCTGATGGAGCAGTGTGCTTTATATCCTCTGGCAACATTCTTTTTTATTGCACTAGAAACCAATGTTGAATTTCCTGAATAATTACATAAATAAACCATGCACTTTACTTATTTGTGTGCCCATATTTAATGATATATTGTGCATGTAACTTTCAGAAATATGATTTATGACAGTTTATATTACCACAGAGGGGTGTTTACTTGAAATATGTACTTGAAAAATATCATATAAAATGATGTTATTTGATATATATTCAGAAATGATCTGATTTTTTCAAGAAAATGCAAACTGAAAAACCTAGTTCCAATTAAATCATTCTGAAAGGGTTCTTAATTGAATTCTCAGGTTTAAATGATGTAACAGACTAATGAACATAAGCATATAAATTATATTTATTTTATTCTATGTTACAATGTTAGGAATCAAAATAGTGCTGTGGGTTGGCTGGTACTACCTTCAAAAGTGTATAAAGCAAATCCATATCTCTAAAGTCCAAAATTTTAGCATCTGTGAAGGAAATATTCAAGCAAATTTTGAAAGGCAGCAACCATACATTTAGGCTTCCCTGGTGGCTCAGCGATAAAGAATCTGCTTGCAATGCAGGAGACGCAAGTTTGATTCCTGGGTCAGGAAGATCCTCTGGAGGAGGAAATGGCAACCCACTCCAGTATTCTTGCCTGAGAAATCCCATGGACATGGGAGCCTGGTGGACTACAGTTCATGGGGCTGCAAAAGAGTGGGACACAATTTAGAGACTAAACAACAACAACAACCATAACATTTAATTCTATGTTTTCTCCTTTATAATTTATTTTAGTTTGATCTCAACTTAAAGAATTTTTAAAAATT
>NW_011481169.1:2945-6999 GCF_000754665.1 Bison bison bison | reverse complement strand
CATATTCTAAAGAAGGCTGCTGCTTTTCCTAGGACAAACAGGAAGAAGTGGTCCTCCTTATTTCCACTGTTACTTCCAGACCATCCCTAGGAACACTTCACGCTCTTCAAATACACCCCCTGCCATATTCGTTCTCAATGAAATGAGGGAGATGATGATATTTAATGGATTCACCCTTGTCTATATCCTCCTAATCTCTTGGCACCATTAACTTCTCTCCCCTTGGACTATTTTTATTACTTGGTTTTCATGACCATGCCATATATTTTCTTTGCCCTTCTTTGATTCCTGTCTCAGTCATAGATTTGTCCACACTCCTTCTCCCTAAAAACATCTTAATCTTCAAGATTCTGCCCTCTTTTTATTTCTTAATGAGTTGACTCACTCCCAGAACTATTAAAATAATGAATCATAATATACACTAGATCTGTATTTCAAACTGCCTGCCAAACCTTCCATCTGGATATTCCGGAGAACCTCAAATTAAACCCACTTCAACCTAAGCTAAGGAATTTAATCCCTGTTTTAAATTTTACTCCTGATGTTCATTTCTCAGTTGACAGTTTCTCCATCCTCCCAATAACTGGTTCAATATTAGGAAACCAACAAATTTTTCTTTCAAATTACCTCAAGGATGAGCAATAAGAAAAGCATGAAACAAAGCAAACATATCCCCTGTTATTAGAAATAGTAACAATTGATATTACTGTTTAGATCATTACACCCATCATCAGAACTCTTATCAAAATTTCTGTTCTTATTTGTTTAAATATCTTTCCCCGCATCTTACCTTCAGTTCTCCAAGACAGTACTAAACGTTTTTTTTTTTTTTTTTTTTTTAATCCAACAGCCAAGCTCTCAGCTTTCTCATCTATTAAATGCAAAGTGAAGATACCTCCCCTGCATATCAACAGATTTCCGCAAACAAATGAAACCATAAACAATGTGATAGGAAATTGCCTTGAAAGCTACAATGTATCTCATATAAGCAAACCATCATATTAGATTCATTTATCAACATTCATGTTGTACTGTGTACAAGTTAGTAGGCCAGGAGATAAAGTAACATGACAATTAGGAATACAGTCTCTATAGCTAGGGTATCTCAGTTCCAATTCTGCTTCTATCACTGAATGGCTGGGTTAAAATGAGCAAGTTACTTAGTCTCTTTCTTCTTCACTTTGTGAAATGGACCTGGTAACTACTTATTTCATAGGATCAATATGGGGATAAAATAAGTTAATATGTATATTAATAATTGATATTATTACCTGGTGTTTTGTATTCCTCACTCTGAAAACTTAATTCTGACCCAAAGACAACAAGCCCATCAAATTTAAGTCTCTTTACCATTCTGTAGTCCATGTGTGGCTCAAAAAGGGATTGCTTTTCAGTGCAGTATTTCTATTGATGCAAAATACGTACCTGTTTATTTCTGTTTTATTTGAGGAAAGGTTGTACTGAATGTTCCTTCTGATTAGAAGAGATCAGGTATTGTCAATGCCCAATGAAAATATATAAGTAGGGGAAAAAACAAAGCCCTAATTTTTTCATTTATTTTTAGAACATTACAAAATCTGGTCTTAAAGCACTGACAGCCAGTTTCTTTCTCCCTTAGGTGACTTCGCTTATCTCTGTTCTTATCCAGTAGGTGCTGATTTTGCACTTTGCTTTTCCAAGCAAACTCTATTTACCTTATCTCCATGTTTTTGATGGCATCTCACTGTAGCCCTAAATATATAAACACCATCCAATTAGACTTCTTATCAAAAGCATGGATTTATTCACCAAATAAGGTAGGAGTCATTTTAATGCAGTGGTTATGCAGTTTGGGACAGCTTGAATACCATTTTTCATAAAGATTCTAATAGTTCAAACTTATTTTTCCTTACTTCTTCCCCCCGTCTCCACTGGAGTCTAAGGTCATGATAACACTGGAAGGACAAAGTTAAACTCTGATGGGATCAGAGTGGAGGAACTGAGACTGCTGTAATTTCTTTTCAAGTTTCATATCAAGTGTGTTTTGAAATATGTTTAATGAACATTTGGCTCAAAACATATTAATCTGGATTCTATTATCTGTCTTCAAATGACACCTATCAGGGAAACAAGAAAAACAAATACAAAATTCAAAACATTACACTTGTTCTCAAATTGCTTATAACAATTTCTTTTATAGTGAAGTAAAAAATAATTTCCTATCTTTTAAAAAAACCTTTCTTAATATTTAGGTTTGAACATCCCAAGTAGGTTTCCACAACACTTTAGTACCAGATACAACTGGTTTTAATTACCAACCTCACTTACTGTAAATTAGAATCACAATAATCTGCAAATGCTAATTTAAACCTGGAGTTGCTTCTGAGCAAGCTGCATGTAATTATGAACAAGCAGCAGATTATCCTCAGAAGGGCAATATGCTGTACCACAAATCACAAGTTGCATTTCCTCCTCTTTTTTTCTTTTTTTGAGTGCAAAATGTGATTCCAAAAAGATGTTATTAAGCTATAACACCTTAGTCATTTTCAAGCTCTTGGCACTTAAAGTGCTGAAATTTAGATTACTTTTTTTATATTCTGCCTATGCCTAGATTCCTTACTGTATGTAAAGTTATTAAAGCTGTCTGTTCCAATTTCTTCTCTACTTAGGAAGATATGACAAAAAGATGAAAGAGACTACCTTTAATCTCAAAAGGCTAAACTCAACACAGAAATGAAAACAGTAGAATACATAAAGACAATAAGAGGACTTTTCCAAAGATAGTTTACATTCTTCGAGTGGTCAGTAAAAAGGCACTAAACTAGAAGTATGTGACGACATAATAGTTCTGAGGCTCAATTTCCTCTCTAGATAGTTGATACTGTTTTTTATTATGCTACATAATTGAAATGCCACTTGCCATGTAATGATTTGCTTTACCTGGGGTGGCGGGGGTGAAGACATTTGTTCTGTAAATTGCATTAAGGAAAGGAAAAAAAACACATATTAAAGCACAAGTGGCAATTAGACTCAGCAATACATTTTCAGAAAGTACCCTCAAAGTCTTTCTCAAAACCAAAAGGGAATGTTGTGGTATGATTTTTCTCTATTATAAAAGTTAAAATAGAAATGGGCTCAGGGATCTAATGGAGTGACTATCTTCCTAGGTTCCTTGACATTCTGATAGCGGGCATAGACTTTCATTAATTTATGTGTGTTTTGTTGCATTTATAATTCTCAAGATTTATAACTATTAGATTTTGTTAAAATCTTTTCTGAGATTTCTGTAACTAAAAGTATTTGAAGTTCCGTGGATCTGAGATCATAAGTTCTCACCATGCATTGAGGTTTTCATTACTCAATTAAGCTGTTTTGCTTTCTCTCAAGTTCAGTCTTCTAGTAATCTCTTTCATTCCTCTCTAACTCATACTCTGCCCATTTACCCAAACTAGAAAACTAGAATCAGTTTTGACTCAATTCCTTTTCCCTGCCTCTAGTCAGTTGTCAAGTTCTGTCAAAAATAACTACTCTATTTGTCTTCTTTCCACTGTGCAGGTGTGTTGGCCGTCCTTACATTCTACCTGGATTATTACAAA
This sequence comes from Bison bison bison, assembly GCF_000754665.1. NCBI lineage: Eukaryota > Metazoa > Chordata > Mammalia > Artiodactyla > Bovidae > Bison > Bison bison. The sequence goes on along the minus strand of NW_011481169.1, from coordinate 3,424 downwards.
TTCTTCTAACTGGTATTCTTGGCTCCTCATCTTCATTTTCCAGTTATTACTGCAATCTTCAGAGTCCTCTTTCAAAAATATGGATTGGATAATCTTGTTCTACAGCCAGGGTAAACAAATCAGAGCCTGAAAGACAAATCTGGCATAAATTTTTTAAAGGGTTGTCTATAGTCTACTGGATAAAGTATAAATTCCTTAGCATAAAATACAAAATACTGTTTTTGTATTTGTATGTGATCAAGTCCTTACACACATTTACAGAAAATGACCATCTAGTGCCCTGAATATCTTTATATCTCAATGTACAAACCATATGATTCAACCATATTAAACTTCTCTTTATGGTACACACACACACACAAACACAAGTGGTCTTTCATACTCCCTTGCTGTTCCCATTTGCCTGGAAAAATTCTCTTTATTGTCCAAGACTTGGTTAAAAAGTCATATACTCTGAGGTTTTTCTTGATTAACCTGTG
>NW_011481169.1:817-1939 GCF_000754665.1 Bison bison bison | reverse complement strand
TCAAGCCTGCCTATAAAGCTACAGTTTTCCAGACACTGTAGTATTGGCCAAGGGGTAGAAATATAGATCAATGAAAAAGAATAGATATCACCAAAATAGATCTAAAAAGATATAGCCAACAGATCTTTGATAAAGTAGCAAAGAAAGCTCAATGAAGAAATTAATCTTTTCAACAAATGGTGCTAGAACAATTGGAGGTCCATATACAAAAATAAGAACCTATAAATAGACTTTATAGCTTGCACAAATATTCAGCCAAAATGGATCTTAGACATAAAATACAAAACTATAAAACTTCTTAACTGAAGCATAAAGGAAAATCTATATGACCTTGGGTTTAGTGATGAGTTTTTACACAAAATGCAAAAGGACTATACATGATAAAAATGATATTGAGTTTTATTAACATTAAATAACTTCCACTATGTAGAAAATAGTGGCTTAAAAATGAAAAGATAAGGTATAGACTGGGAGAAAATATTTTAAAACTCATGTCTATTAAAGGACTTGTATCCAAAATATACACACAACCCTTAGAACTCAACAATAAGAAAACACTCTACTTAAAGAATGGACAATAGATCTAAACAGATACATTACCAAAGAAGATATACAGATGACAAATAAGCATTATGAAATATGCTCAGTATCATTTGTTATTAGGAAATTGAAAATTAAAACAAGCCTTGTGGCTCAGATAGTTAAGAAAGACTCAAGTTCAATCCCAGGGTTGGGAAGATCCCCTGGAGAAGGGAATGGCAACCCACTCCAGTATGCTCGTTTGGAAAAATCCATGGACAAAGGAGCCTGATGTGTTACATACAGTCCATGGGATTTCAAAGAATCGGACATAACTGACTGACTAACATACACACTCACTCAACACATCTATTAAAACAGCTAATATTCAACCCACTAATAATGCAAGTTGCCGGCAAGTGCATGGAACAAGAAGTATAATTCATTACTGATGGCAATGCAAAATGGTACAGCTACTTTGGAAGACCATTTGGCAATTTTTGGATCACTAAACATCGTCTTACTATACATTCCAACAATAACACTTTTGGGTATTTACCCAACTGATTAAAAAACTTATGTCTACCAAAAAAAAAAAAAAAA
>NW_011481169.1:0-421 GCF_000754665.1 Bison bison bison | reverse complement strand
TACATATAGATCTTCCTTAACTTATGATGGGATTATGTCCTGAAAAATTCACTATTAACTGAAAATATCATAAGTCAAAAATGCATGCAAGACACCTAACCTCCCAAACATTATAGCTTAGCTTAACCTTGTCTTAAAGTTGCTCAGAACACTGAGCATACAGTTGGTAAAAAATCACCTAACTAAATTTTATTTTATAAATGTTGAATATCTCATTTAATTGATCAAATACTGCATTGAAAGTGAAAAAGAGAATGTGTGGGTAGAGAAGTGTTGTAAGTGTATCGATTATTTACTCATGATCACATGACTGACTGGGAGCTGCAGCTGGCCTAGCATCAGGAGAGAGTTTTGTACCACATACCGTTAGCCTGGGAAAAGATCTAAATTCAAAGTATGGTTTCCACTGAATGCATATATC
>NW_011481168.1:3832-5374 GCF_000754665.1 Bison bison bison | reverse complement strand
GGGGGGCCCGCCGCCCCCCCGCCGTGAGCTCGAGGGCCTGAGAGTCAGGCCGGAGCTCAGCAAGGACTGGGGGCAGCAGTGGGGCGGGGGCAGGAAAACGGGCTGCGGCCTGGCACCCTGCCCTCCACCCAGGTAGACGAGTCCAGACAAGGGTGTCCAGGTCACATCCGTGAAAGGGCCAACCAGCTGACCCAAGGCTGAGCTGGATGTGAACCCTGCCTGCGGGCGGTCCTCCACCCGGCAGCTGCGGTAAGCAGTGGGCCGCCCAGGCAAACGCTCCCAAACCGAGCAGAGACCTTGATCCGGGAGGAGCGCTAGCGCCCCTCGGGCAAGACAGGCCGGGTGGACGCAAGGTGCCCGCACGGGACCCCGCCCCGTCCTCCTCGTGCTCCAGGCTGCCTCCCCCAGAACTGCACGTGTGTGCACAAGTGTGTATGTGTGCGTGCACAGGTGCCTTCCTGCTGCAGCACAGCCTCCCAAATCCTGCCTGCAGATCGGGGTCCCCCAGGCAAAGATGCAGACCAGCCGACCTGCAGGGAGTGGCTCCAGGCCCATCTCCTCAGGGAGACCCCTCCCCAGCCCCAGGCAGGCCCCACTCGCCCCTGCGCCGGACACGACCCCTCACCTTCGTCCTCCGGCTCCTCCTCCTCCTCGTTCACCTCGGGATAGTACCTGGAGTCCATCTGCTTCTGCAGGGCCTCCAGTTTGCTCTCGTAGTCCTGGGCACAGAAGCGCGCCTGTGGCTCCACGCGGAGACCAGCCGCCTGTGGCCCTCCCCGCCGGACACGGCCCCCCCGCGCCAGCTCCAGAGGCTGAGCGAAGGGCTGGGGGAGCGGGGACCCGGGGTGGGGGCGCCTCACCAGCCGCTGCTGCTCCAGCAGGTAGGTGGCCTCCTCGCGCTCCCGGCGGTACTGGTCCTCCAGCTCCTGGAGCCTGTAAGAGCAGTGCGTGAGTGTGGGGCGTGGGGCGGGCGGCAGGGGACTGGGAGGGGCAGTCCCGCCCACCTCTGCTCCATCTCCTGCTTCATGTCAATGCCCTGCTTCTCCAGCAGCTCGCGCTGGGCGAAGGCCCAGTCCACGGGCTCGGCCGGCGTCTCTGCGCAGGGCGTGCGCTCGCGCTCCTGACGTGCCTGCTCAGGGTGGTTGAACCGGAACACGTGGCTCTTGCCCATGATGATGCGGTTTCCTGGGGGACGGGGACAGGGCCGAGGCCCGAGCTGGAGAAGCTTGGGTCTGGGGGGCCTCAGGGGAGGGGAGGGGAAAGGGGAGGAGTCCCCCCGGGGTCCCAGCGTCACCCTCCACAGGGGGCCCCCAGTTGTCCAGGAGCCAGCCCACTGTCTCCTCTGACCAGCATCCCCCTCACCTGTCCCCTGCGGGATGGCCTCCTCCCCTACCAGGACCTGAACGAGAGCCTCCTCATGCTCCCTGAGCCTCCCCTGGGCCCCGCTCCTCCCAGCAGCAGTGATGTTTGAGAATAGTCGTGGGGTGTCTCCACCATCCCATCCTCTCCACAACCCCGCACATGCAACTCCCAGGACAGCCT
>NW_011481168.1:0-423 GCF_000754665.1 Bison bison bison | reverse complement strand
CTCCCCGCGCCCTGCCGACCCCCACCTGGTGATCCCATCCTTGATGTAGTAGAGCAGGCACTCGGACATGAGCGGGTCCTCATTCAGGTTGACCAGATGTGGCGTCTGGGAAGACAGGGGGTCACCTCTCTTGGGGAGGGCAGGAGCCTGGCCCTGGCCACCTGCTGCCCTCTCTCTGCCTGGGACCACCAGCCTTAGGCCCGGCCTCATGGGGACACAGTGTCCCCTAGTTTGGCCTAGAGGATGGGGGGAGACTCTGATGGGAACCCCAGAGCCTTGGGGGTAGCACTCAGGGACGCTGGACCTCTGGAGGGGCTGGGAGTCCAGCTCTGAGCACTGGAGGCGTGCGGGGCTTGGATGTGCAGGGCAAGCCTGGGCTCCGTGGGGCCTGGGCCCAGTCCTCCACTAAAACAGGACCAGAGG
>NW_011481167.1:16685-17845 GCF_000754665.1 Bison bison bison | reverse complement strand
TATATATGTATATATTTACATATATGTAATTATATATGTATATAATCTCACAACTTTTTTGATTCATCTGTTACTTCTATATCTTGGCTATTTTAAATGTTGCTGCTATGAACACTGGGGTACATGTGTCTTTTTGAATTACTGTCTTTGTTTCCATTGATGTAAACTCAGAAACAGAATTGCCAGATCATATGATAGTTCTGCAGTTTCCCAGGTGGCATCCGTGGTAAAGAGCCCACCTGCCAATGCAGGTGACATAAGAGACTTGGGTTCAATCCCTGAGTTGGGAAGACCCCTGGAGGAGAACATGGCAACCCATTGCAGTATTCTTGCCTGGAGAACCCCATGGGCCAAGGATCCTGGCAGGCTCTAGTCCATAGGGTCACAAAGAGTCAGAAACAACTGAAGCGACTTAGTACATGATAGTTCTGTTTTAGTTTTGGAATAGACTCCATTCTATTTTCCATTGTGACTGCACCAATTTACATTCTCACTAACAGTTTACTACTGTTTGAGTTTCTTCTCATCCTAACCATCTCGATTTTATTTTTGTATATGGTGTGGAAAATGTTCTAATTTCATTCTTTTGCACATAGCTGTCCACTATTCCCAGCAACACTTATTGAAAAGACTATCTTTTCCCATTGTATAACCTTCCTTCCTTTGTCATATTATTTGACCATAAGTTCATGGGTTTATTTCAAGGTGGTCTATTCTGTTCCATTGATCTGTGTGTAGATTTTTGTGTCAGTATGATATTATTTTGATTACTGTAGCTTTGTATTATAATCTGAAGTCAGACAGCATGATATCCCCCCAAATTTGTTCCTTTTTCTCAAGATTCCTTTGAATATTTGGGATCATTTGTGATCTATACAAATTTTAGGAACTCTTTGTTCTAGTTCTGTGGGAAAAAAATGTCGTGGGTTTTTGGTAGAGATAGCATTATTTGTGTAGATTACTTTGTGTACTATGGCCATTTTAACAACATTAATTCTTCTAATCCATGAATATATGATATCTTTCCATTTGCATGTATCATATTCAATTTCTTTCACAAATATTTTATAGCTTTCAGAGTATATGTCTTTCAATTCCTTGATTAAATTTATTCCTAGTTTATTTTTTATCATTTTTGATGCAGTTGTAAAAGGTATTAT
>NW_011481167.1:16192-16432 GCF_000754665.1 Bison bison bison | reverse complement strand
CATTTCCTCTAGCTTGTCCAATTTGTTGGCATATAACCATTCATAGTACTCTCTTATGAGTTTTTATACCTCTGTGGTATTAGTATTTGATTATTCTTATGTATTTCTTATTTGGATTATTTTACTGCTCTCTCTTCTTCATGAGACTAGCTAAGGGTTTGGCACTTTTGTTATTTTCCAAAAAGATCGAATGGTTTCATTGTTCTTTGGTTCTATTATTTTTCTATTTTATTATTTCCT
>NW_011481167.1:10795-13455 GCF_000754665.1 Bison bison bison | reverse complement strand
AACTCTGCATTCAGATGGGTATATCTTTCCTTTTCTCCTTTGCCTTTTGCTTCTCTTCTTTTCACAGCTGTTTGTAAGACCTCCTCAGACAATCATTTTGCTTTTTTGCATTTCTTTTTCTTGGGGATAGTCTTGATCCCTGCTTCCCGTAGTTACATGAACCTCTGTCCATAGTTCTTCATGCACTCTGTCTATCAGATTTAATCTCTTGAATCTATTTCTCACTTCCACTGTATAATCATAAGGGATTTGATTTAGGATATACCTGAATGATCTAGTGGTTTTCCCTACTTTCTTCAATTTCAGTCTGAATTTGGCAATAAGGATATCATGGCCTGAGCCACAGTCAGCTCCCCATCTTGTTTTTGCTGACTATATAGAGCTTCTCTATACAGAAGAAATAGAGTGGCCATCATAGTCAACAAAAGAGTCTGAAATGCAGTACTTGGATGCAATCTCAAAAATGATAGAATGATCTCTGCTCATTTACAGGGCAAACCATTCAATATCTCACTAATCCAAGTCTATGCCCCAACCAGTAATGTTGAAGAATCTGAAGTTGAATGGTTCTATGAAGACCTACAAGACCTAGAACTAACACCAATAAAAGATGTCCTTTTCTTTATAGGGGACTGGAATGCAAAATAGGAATTCAAGAAATACCTGGAGTAACTGGTAAATTTGGCCTTGCAGTACAGAATGAAGCAGGGCAAAGGCTAATAAAGTTTTGCCAAGAAAACGCACTGGTCATTTAAGACTATTATTTCCTTATTTTCTGTCAGGATAATCTGTCCATTGATATAAATGGGATGTTAAAGTTCCCTACTATTTTTGTATTACTGTCAATTTTCCCCTTTATATCTGCTAATATTTACTTTATATATTTAGGTTTTCTTATATTAGTTGCATATGTGTTAATGACTGTTACATTCTCTTCTTGTGTTAACCCTCTTATCATTATACCCTTCTTTCTGTAGATTTTGTTTTAAACTCTATTTTGTCTAATCAAGAGTTACTTATCCCTACTTTCTTATCACTTCCATTTTCTTAAAACATCTTTTTCCATACCCTCACTTTCAGTCTGTGTGTGACCTTAGCTCTGAAGTGAATCTCTTGGGAGCTGCATATTGGTTGATCTTTGTTTTTTATCCAGTCATTCATCCTATATATTTTGATTAGAACATTTAGTCTATTGACATGTAAAGTGATTATTGGTAGACATGTAATTTTTGTCATTTTGTTACTTGTGTTTTTGTTTGCTTTTGTAGTTCATCTCTGTTCTTTTTGTCTCCTTTTATTTTCTTCCCTTGTGTTCCTTTCTCTTTATTTTTTCTGTATTTGATATGCAGTTACCATTGGGCTCATATATATTGACTTATTAGTATATCTATGACTTACCTGGTGGCTCAGTGGTAAAGAATCCACCTGCCTGTGCAGGAGCTATGGATTCAATCCCTAGTTGGGAAGATTCCCTGGAGAAGAAAATGGCAACCCACTTCAGTATTCTTGCCTGGGAAATCCCGTGGACAGAGGAGCCTGGTGGACTACAGTCCATGATGTCACAAACGAGTTGGGCATGACTTAGTGACTAAACAACAACAACATAACTGGATTTGCATGTTTTTAATTACTAGGCATTTAAGTTCAAGCACTCTAAAAGTTATACATTTTTATTTCACCCTACATGTTTTTGGTGTCATATTTTACATCTTCATATTTATTCCATCATTCTTCATTGATGAGCTCTTTTAGATTTTTGCTTATTCTATAAGTTTTTTTATCTCTCTTTCAAATATAAATGATAATCTTGCTAGGTAGATTATCCTGGGTTGCTTCTTTCAGCACTTTGAATGTATCATGCCATTGCCTTCTGTCCTCCAAAATTTCTTCAAAAAAAGCAGCTGATAACCATATGTGGATTACTTTGTATATGACTTTATTTTTCTCTAGATGCCTTCAAAATTATCTCTTAATCTGTAACTTTTGGCATTTTGGTTATGTTATGTCTTGGTATGGGTTCATTATGTTTGGGACTCTCTGTTCTTCCTGTATATAGATATATGTTTCCTCTTTCAGGTTTGGGAACTTTTCAGCTATAGTTTCACCAAATATATTTTTGATCCTTTTCTCTCTCTCTTCTCTTTCTGGAACCCATATAAAGCAAATGTTGGTACACTGAATGCTTTTTCAGAGTTCCTGTAAATGGTTCTCATTTTTTAATTTGTTTTTCTTATTGCTGTTCTAAAGGAGTGATTTCCATTTTTCTATATTCCAGATCTCATTCATTTCTCAGTGTCACCTAGTATGTTGTTAATTCATTCTTGTCTATTTTTTCCTTTCCGTTAATATACTCTTCAGTTCTGACTGATTCCTTTATTATTTTCTAACTACTTGTTAAAATTCTGTGTGTATTTTTTTTCCATAATTCTGTTAGCATTCTTATTGCTAATACTTTTATTTTGCTTAAAAGTGTAGGCTCTTGGACTCAATCAGAAAGTCCTTGGAATTCATCTACTACAGAGAATGGCAAACTTTTTCTGTAAAAGACTAAACCTTAAATATCTGTTGCTTACCAGGTCAAATACACAATGTTCTCAACTGTTGAAAAAATTATTCTCACTGATGAGATAATGGATGTTACATTTTACCTTTTTATATAA
>NW_011481167.1:8475-8651 GCF_000754665.1 Bison bison bison | reverse complement strand
TAGTACAGCCACTATGGAGAACAGTGTGGAGATTCCTTAAAAAACTGGAAATAGAACTGCCATACGACCTAGCAATCCCACTGCTGGGCATACAGAAACCAGATTTGAAAGAGACACGTGTACCCCAATGTTCATCGCAGTATTGTTTACAATAGCCAGGACATGGAAGCAACCTA
>NW_011481167.1:3678-7492 GCF_000754665.1 Bison bison bison | reverse complement strand
TATTCTGAATTCTAACTATAACTCTGCAGGAAAAAAAATCTTATTGCCCCAATTTGTGTCAAATGCCAATTACTCCAAGGCAACATAGTGCCAATGAGGCATTTGGGGATGGACATTAGTTTATGGAAAAGTAGAGGCTAAGAAGATATCTCACAATGTATCTAGCATATTTCCTTTTATACTTAAATGCTATTTCTGAAGTTTTATTTTGAAAAATGTTTTCATTATACCTTTCCCTTAAACATAAGTGCAGATAATGAAGTGACACTGTTCCCACAATCAAAATACCTAAATGTGCTATGTTTCACATTAAATGTAACTAAGAAATTGTAACTTTGTTTATGATTTATTTTGCTTTGCAGCCAGTAACTGCAACTAATTCACCCATTGAACGTATATTTCACCTTCAAGATGTGCCCCTTCCAAATGAAACAGTACCTAATAGATTTGGATATTTTTCTCTAGAAAGCCTCTGCACCCAAAGGTAAGTTTCACTGATAATCAAGTCTATATACATGTAATCTTAACTTGGAGTAGAATATAGAATTAGTAATTCTTCTACCATATTTTAGCATAATATTCAGTTTTCAAAATAATGATGCACTGACTGGATAAGGACAAGAGAATAGTATATTGCAAGGAAGTATCATATTCAGGTGAGTACTTTCAGGTACACTGGAAAACAGTTAATATGAAGGTAAATGCAAGTGAATGTAAAATCTACCTACACTGATTTTCTTCTGATTTGTTCACAAGAAGCATAATGATGCCACACGCTTTCTAAAACCTGATAAGAATATGTACTTTATAATATTCTCCTACAGAAGACTTTTCAACAGAGAAATAATGTATTTTCCAACATATTTGATGAATATTTTTTAAGTATTCATATTTGTCTTTTCTTTAAGTAATGAAGGAGCAGTTGTCATGCCACATGATGAAGGAAGCACATCTGAAACAGAAGTTTCTGATACAAAAGTTTCTGACAATTCAACCAGTTATTTTGACTATAAAAATCTCCAAGACCTAACGATAATTGAAAGTGATGCCCCTCTGCTGACTTCTGGCTCTGAAAGCTGTGTGATTGATTCTGACTCTGACAGAGGCATTGGTATGGACTCTGACTTAGAACAGCACTCAAAAGACTCTGACTCAGTAACATGGGGAATGGACTCAGATTCAGAAAATTGTCCCATGGACCCAGACTCTCAGAAACACCTGCTAGAAGCAGAAAAATTCCACATAGCATCAAACCTAGAGCAACACCTAATTGGAGTTGAACAATGCCAGCTGGAATTTGGCCCTCTGAAACGCTGTATGAACCCAGATTCAGAAAAAAGCTTGGCAGACTCTGATTCTGAAAAATATGTGATGGCTTCTTACAATGAAAGACCCAGGATAGACTCAGACTCAAAAAAATACCCCATAGCTTCTGCATCTGTGAAACACCTGCTGAAGGCAGAAAAATGCCAGATGGCCTCAGATTCTATAAAATGCTTCATGGAGTCTGAAAAAAGATTAATGGAGACTGAACAACACTGGCTAATCTCTGCGTCTGAGAGATATGTGGTGGACTCATACATTGAAAGGGATGCAGTAGACTCAGGCTCTGCATCTGGGATATATCTGATGGAGGAAGGAAAACACCAGGAGAAGATTAGATCTGAGAGACATATAATGGACTCTAACTTTGAACCATGTAGGATGGATTCAGACTCAACAAGATATGAGCTAACCTCAGCCTCTGTGAAATGCCTCATGAATGCTAACACATTCCAGTTGAGCACTGAAACTGAGAGGTACTATGTAGATTCTTGGTCTGTAAGACACACAATGGACTTGGATTCTGAAAGCCTGGATATGAGCTCTGATTCAGTGAATCCCATAATGAAGGCTGAAGATTGCCAAAGAGCCTCTGAATTGGAAAGATTCTGGATGGACCTCAGGTATGAATATGAAAGATACCTGCCTGGCTCTGAAAGACAACAGTTGAACTTTGACTGTGGTAGATGCTGGGACAGCTCTATAAAATACCAACACAGATCTTCAAGACTTCAGGGTAGTTCTGGAAGATGTCAAGATGACCTTCAAAAGCATTGGGATAAGTTTGTAAAACATCAAATAGATTCTGATTCTGAAAAACATAGAACAGATTTTGAAAATGAAAGATATCAAAATGAATTTGAAAATGGAAGACATATACACATAATGGAGGTGGAACAGTCTCTATTGCACTCTGAACATGAGAGACTTCAAATGAATGAAAAAAGGGAGAAATACTTCATAAAGTCTGACAGTGAAAAAGAGCACAAGATTGTATCTGACAATGAAAGACACGATCTTGACTCAGAAGATGAAGCACGACGGCTTGGTGCTCGCAAAAAAGCTAACCGTCCTCAGGGTAAGCTTAAATATGTCTGGCTTTTGAAACCAGCTTGTTTTCAACTTTAATTAATAACATGATGACACTTACGAAATGGCAGTTGCTTTAACAGATTTGGGCCTGAGATTATTTCATCAGAAATTCAGAGAAAAGGCATCTTAATCCTAGATTTTCAATTCACTTTGGAAAATTAGGCAAATCATCTGTCTTTAGTTATCAGTTTTATCATGATATATTAAAAGAAGGAAATTAAATAATTATTAATAAAAATGATTATTCTAGCCTAGGAAACAGCTTGTTGAATTTAGTTACCATGAATCTAGAATGAGTAAATAAGGATTATTCATAAACTTTTTCCAATTATTAGTTGCTGTGTAAAGGAAAGCCTAACTATATAAATATTCAATGTATCATGCTTCTCTCAAAGTTATTATTAAAGCTTCATAAATTTTAATAGTTGGCATTTACCTTGTTAGTCATATTTAGCACACTAAATCATTATAATTCTCCATTTCCTAAGCCATTTTATTAAGGTATGCTTATTATGATAAAGAAACTGTTATCATCTCATAGATATTTTTCATCATATTAGTCACTTTCTATCGAGTGTGAAACCATGTGAAGTGAAAACAAAGAATTTGTCCCCAAACGTTTTTTGAGGGTATTTAAGTACTTTTATTTGAGAGAAAATATCATTGTGCTCAAATTACAAATCCAATATTAGCGGCAGAAGAAATTCTTTACTTTCTTTTACTGATTTTTGCAGCATTTGCTTTATCCGTACACTTCTTCAGCCATGTTTGAGGGGTTTCCTACTGTATATTATTGTAGGGCTTCCCAGGTGGCTCAAGAGGTAAAGAATCTGCCTCCAATACAGGAAACACAGGAGACTTGAGTTGAATCCCTGGGTCAAGAAGATCCTGTGGAGGAGGGCATGGCAACCCATTCCACTATTCTTGCCTAAGAAATGCCATGAACAGAGAAGCCTGGCAGGCTACAGTCCATAGAGTCACAAAGAGTTGGACACGCCTGAAGTGACTGAGCATGCACACACACATTATCATTATATTTCCTCAGAAAAAAGGAAGGAAAACCAAGAGTTGATTCCACTTTAAAGGACTGTTCTAAGAAAATAAATTGGTGATAATTTTATACTGATGCCCATGTTTTGGATATAAAATTAATTTGATGCTTACACTGAAATGCTAGGAAAACAGAAAGCAGTATATGATGATTGACACTAGCTCCCAGCTCCTGTATGCCAGTCCAACATTCTCAAGAGAACATAAATAAGTTAAAGTTTCTCCTTCATGATGGAGAGAGATTCTGTTAGGAAGTGAATGATACCTGATCTTTGAGGACTTTTTTTTTTTTTTTAATTTAATTTTATTTTATTTTTAAACTTTACATAATTGTATTAGTTTTGCCAAA